>NW_008796044.1:9710621-9739180 GCF_000699145.1 Aptenodytes forsteri | reverse complement strand
GGGGTGGGATACGCTCCGTAAACGTGAGGAGCGGGAGAGAAAGGGGGGGGGGGGGGAAATCTAATAAATATTATTATAAATAGTGAAATGACCATGCTGATATTTCCAGGTTGGCCCTCCCACTGGCTGCTCTGTTCTGGTTCAGCAGGGTAGCAGAGGCAAGCGTACAGAAAGTGGATGGTCACAAGCCACACTGCAGAAAGTACTCCCACCCGAGGAATCACCGCTACTAATAGCACTGGTAGTACATGACCCTCCTGCTCTCCCGCAGAAGAGATGAGCATCTCTTGCTCAGCCCTTTTCCCAGTAAATGAAGGTCTCAGCACCTGATGACTGCTGTGTTCCCAGGTCAGAGCGGGGACTGCATATCCAAGTCATGGATTTGGTTCAATACCCTTTGACCCTGGCATACTTTAACTATTTTCCTCAAATCCTATTTCCAGGCCAAATGCACCAGGACAGTGCAGGCATTTCTATTATTTAGCTATGATTCAGTGAATTTGTGTTGTAAAATGTATTGTAACAGCAGTTAAGAGTGCAGATTTCTGTGCTTTACCTGGACCTGGAAGCATTCTCCAACATTACGCAGGTTTATGTCCAGTCCATTCCTTTGGGAAGAAAGCAAGTTGAGAATGAATGAGCACAGTGCAGCCGCTTCACGAGTCAAACTACCTCGTTACGCTCTAAATACCAACACAAGCACCTACTGATCCAGAAACCCCTCCTATGACCCAGCCCCTTCACTTACGCCACAGCATTGCAGAAGTTGCACTTGTTTCTGTAGGTTACCCCGTTGGTGCCGCAGATAGGCCTGTACTCCAGGGTGCAGGGGATCGCACGACCACTGCTTGATCTCAGGTAGTCAGTACAGTCGAGCTGAAAACAGTCACAGAACAACATTTTAATCTCTGCTCCCCTTTGCATCAGTCCTGTGTAATGGAGCGTGGTGCAAGAGACATCTCCCCAGAGCTGCAAGGGGAGAGGAGCTTCCAGCCCCAGCGTGGTGGCATTGGAGGAGCACAAACAGGTGAAATCCCGCACGTGGGTACAGCGTGACCCTGGGGTATCTGGTTTTTTGGGGATCCCCTGTCGCCTTGGGGATTTTCACTGTGAACGCCACCATGAAGGATCTTTACCTAAAATGCCTTATGCAGCAGCAACTTTTGCTGCGAAATGTCGATGCCACTTGAAAATGGAGTTTACGTTCACCTTGGTGTTTCTGCAATTACTCTGAGTGTACTGAAATGGAAGTTGTTGTATTATGTTAAATTGCACAGCCAGAGTGTTTCTTTACTTTCTCACTCTAAACTAAAAATAGAGATACTTCTCCGCTTCACGGTAGCTCCATATATTAATAAACAAACTTTATGATAAATGTTCTGATAGAGTTGTTTTTTTCTGTTACAAAATTATGATTTAGTCAAAATCCAAACTTCCTTTGGGAATTTCTTAGCTTCAACAAGCCTAAAGGGAAGTGTTTTGATAACGCTGAATTATTGAAATCAAAAGTTTCCATTCTTAAGTCTGGTGTTATACACAAGATAACATTTTAAAACTCACTGATTTAAACTGTTCAAACAAAATTGTTGGTCGTTATTTTGCTCTATCGTTCCTCCATGGTGAAGAAGAGAGGGAACAAAATATACCGTGTTTCTTATAGCACGCAAAAGCACCTTTTCGCTATTAAGACTTTCAGTACTTTTGGCAAGAATTGCAGGCAAAACCAATCATTCCTTGGGGAATCAAGACAGGGAAGATATTTAGGCAGTTATTCAATAGTTGTATGGATTTTCTGCTGGCACTCTGTGATGTGCTTACTCTCACTCTACATTATTAAGTGCTGTCTTTTTTATCATCAACATGGTAAATTATCTTTCTGTGACAAAGATATTTTCTTATTTTGGGGAAAAGGGGAGGTATAATACTTAGGGGCACTCTTCCTTCTTCCTTTCTCACTCACTCTCTTTTTTTTTCTCCCTCAAGCCTTCCCTGGGTTACAGTGTGAGTATGAATTATTCATCTTGACTTAGATATCAAGACTAAATGACAAAGAAGATCTACTACTCACCCACCGTTGAGCAATAACAATATCTACAATAAAAACAGAGATTATAAAATATAAAAATTGTACAAAGTCCTTGACTAAAATTCCTTTGGAATCATCCATTTCCCAACAGAGTAACCAAATACACTTTCTTATTACTGAGAAGTTATTGTTTTCCCAAATGTTTTATCTACTCCAAGTAAACAAGAAGTTATATGCTAAGATTTAAAAAATCAATTATTTGTGAAACCAGAAATTTTGACTCACTAAAGAAGAAATAGGACATAAACTTTTCTCCTTTTACAGCACTATTATCCTCACAAAGTCTCATAAGTTTAAATCAGACAGATGCATCCTACTGATCTATAGTATTTATCTGCACAAGGATAAAATTCATTAAAAGAGAGCTCATGTATTACTAAATCATCACTTCTCCAAAAGGCTGAACTCTCCTTTAAGATGTATATATAAAGGCAGAGGTTCAGGAGGACTAAAGGTACTAGCATGGACTGTAACAAAAACAACTTACCAGGAAGGCAGCTGAGAAGCACAAACCCAAGAAGGGCAATGCTTCTTGTTGTCTTCATAGCAGAGATGGTTGTATAGCCTGTTACTTGCAGATCTGTCACTGTTGAGTTCAGAAGATGGTTCTCAGCCTCCTCACTACGCACTATAGATATACGTCTCCCTGACCTTGTGAAGTCATCCCATAAAGTAATTACTTCCTCTGTAAACTAAGAAAATTGTATTGGTTACTGACGTGAGCTCTGAAGAATACTTGTTTGCTAGAGAGATGACCAGAAGAATTAAGCAAAAATGTGAGCTACACCCAGCTTGTTAAAAAAGGCGCCCTGCCACTCATCACAATGAGTGATCTGTACTTTCCAAACAAGAGCACTGTCCCAATAGTAGCTGTTGAGAAATTACATTTGGAAGTTGGTAAAGTAAAAAAAGCCCATTTGTTGAAAGTGTTTGAACTTGTGCACACCATGTTACATACACTAGACGGTATTTGGGCTCTAGGAGAGTTGCATGGTACACCAGAGTGGGGGGACAGCAGCATGGGACACTCTAAGGTTTTACAGACATGATATCTGGGGTTTGGCAGGCATCAGTGTACTTTAAAGATGCTGAGGGCTCAATGAATCTCTCCACAGTCTCTCCTGTAGTTTCCTGGTACACTGGATTTCTCACCAACAGGAAGGAAACAGTCATCACAACAGGAAAGCATTACCTAAAACTTCAGAAGTTTATAAAGACATTTCTATGTAGGAGCAAGAGTTACTCATCTGTTGGCAATGGGCATGAGTCTGATTAAGAAATGATGAGAATAAGTAGCCTTAAATTGGGACTGGGATAATGTTTCCTCTCAATGGCAAGCGAGTGGTGTTCTGTGCAGGTGACATGGGCTTATTAATACCAAAGACATTCAAGAAAAATTTGTAGCAGCTGCAAACAGAAGGTGAGTCCTTAGGCTCCCCCCTTCCCCCTCTATTATATGGCATTAAATTTAGAGTGTCAGCTGAAAGTCTTGTTTTAAGGAAGATAAGTGAAGAATAATGTGCTAGGCTCTGTTAAGTGGTTCAACTCTATCGCAAGTATATGGAAAAACAAATAAGGAATACAGCATAAAAACATACGTTTTTGATTTAAGGTAGTCATGGAAGGAAGCGAGGGATGGAACATGTTTGCGCTTTAGAAGAAGCTTGATTCATACAGGTGGCTTAAAGGCAGCCTGAGTTTTAAATAGAAAATCAGAATTGTTTTTCTTACTATCCTGGGAGACGTTCAAGTCTTGGCATGGGCAGATAAATCATAAAAGTGTAGCTGACAGTGTAAGGGAACTGTAGTCACAGAATAGAGCTTGCGGGATTTGGCCTGTTCATATCAATGAAATAATTTTCCTGAAAAATAAATGAGTAATGCTATTTGGATCTCATTCACAAATATCAGAAGTTGAAGGGTTCCTTTGAAAGCTGTTTCTGTTGTATTCTTAGCATCCTGAGTGACTTGACTTTCAGATTCCTTGAACTGATTGTGAGCATATTTGGAAGGGAAGCAGTAATCACAGAAGCATTAATATTGATTATTCTCCAGGGGCAAGAATGCTGAAGCCTGAAAACAAGGCTTCCTCAGAACTTGCACCAGCCACCTGTGGAGCTGGCACGTGCTGGCTCGGCGGTGGTTAGTGAGGCTACAGGAATGCAGTCTCCCTCCTCTCCAGCCCTGCGACCTGAGCCCATATCCACCTCCAGATCTGAGATCCCCAGTTACCAGAAATTGTGCTGCTTCTCCAGTTTCCTCTCCTGCCAAGCTGAAATCACACCAGTTGCTCAGGAGCTGTTGTGAATGGCAGGGTATCTGCTAGGGAGTGGCATCATTCTCGTGTTTGGTCAACACCTGCCCTTTTATTAATTAGATACATTTGGGGGGTTCCCCCCCCGAATTCACATGCTGCTTCTGAGGGTCAGGGTAGCCAGCCAGGACTGCTCCAAAAGCAGTTCTTTTCCTCCAGTAATCCCTGCCGCTTCACAGGGCAGCAGGGAGAAAAAGAGAAGCAAGGGAAGAGTCTTGCTACAGGGTCTATGAGAAAGGATGGGAGACAATTGGCAGCAGTCAAGGGCAGGGCAGCGAGAGCTGCTGGGCTAGGTGTGACGTGGGATTGCACAAGGAGCTCCATTAATAAGAAACAGAGGGAATGGGACAGCAGTAATTGTGGGGCAGCAGATGTGTTGAAAACAGGCATTAGGAGCGGTCAAAAACAACTGTCTCCATGCATTTGGAAGAGTGAGCTTCGGGAAATGTATTACACGTTGCAGATGGGAAGGGCAAAATGAACTCACCTGCCAAAACCCCTCTGTGATATTCAAGAGTCTCATGATGGTGGGCTCAGTGAAGTGACTTTAGCCATAGGATTATTTTAACCCTTCTACAGATATGAGAACCACAGAAAAGTTTAAATAAAACTATTCCTGCTATTTCAAGTGCTTGGAGGGCAATCTGTCAAGGTCGTTATGGCCACATGAGTGGGATAAACATTGGTAGTCACATGATGGAACCTCTTATATTAAGGTAAATCTCCAATAACTCTGGAAAATCTACCCAGTTTCTAACCCAGCATTATTTCTTCCCATAACAGTGATATTTTCCTGGAAATATTTTCCTCTGCTCCTGAGATTCCCTACCTCAAACAAGTCCATAATCTACCATGACCTAAAAAAATTCTTCATTTATTTTCCCTGCTTTAGTTTAAAACTTGTCACAGGCTTCATCTGGCTACAAAGAGAAACGACACTTTTTAATTTTTTTGGAAAATAAAAAAGGTGGATGTGTGCATGCAAGACCACGTGTTGTTATTCCAGCGGTGGTATCATTGTCCTTGCTCCCGTATCCTGCTGTCACGCACCACACCATAATCAAGAATAAAGTGGGGCACTGTGCTCCAGTCTATGCTACTGTAGAGACAAATGCAAAATGCATTTCTTTGCCATTGACTAGCGATGTGGCACACTGCAAGAGCTCACAAAACAGGTTGCTGTTCCCAGACCTGTGCACACGGGGGCAGAACTGCATCTTCTATGAGAACGTGAATTCAATTTGCAGCAAGCAAAGCCCCTGCTCTAAGCCGCACTCATGTAATATTTCCCCTTGCAGTTCAGCTATCTGATTGCTGCCTGCATATCCTCAGTCGTTTAAGCATAGATGATATCACAGGCAAGGGTGTCTGGAATAATTTGACTGTCTGGAGCCGCATACTAACAGCAAAAACCTGAGGATCTGGCCCCGCACATCCCAATCCCTCAGCAAGTCTCAGCTCTGCCTCGCTGCAATAGCTCTGACACAGCCAGCCCTCAAAAACGACGTCTCCAAGTAATTTTCTTTTAAAACATCATTTTATTTTTCTCCGCATCGAGAAAGAATGTAGTAACATACTGTTTATCCTGAATGAAGCCTCAGGGAGAAACTGCATTAGCAGAAAGGGCTAGACTGGCCTGAGGTATATTTTGGCCAGCAACAAGTAGACCAATACACTAAAACAGAAGCATTGACATAAAATAGAGCAGAACAAAATAACTACATGCAATGTGTTAATCAGGTTGTGAGGTAATTGAATGGCATTTCCTAAATTCACAAACATCAGATAATGACATAAAGTGCTGAAGTACTGCTTAAAGAACTGTACCACAAAACACCTCGGCAGGCAGACAATGCTTCCTGCCTTGAATTTCCCGGAGGCAGAGTTAGATTAGTAATGGTGAGAGGATTTAGTGTTGTTGTGGCAGGATTTTATTGAGCAGCAACAAAAAAATTATTTCCAATGAGGTGCCCATAAAAGAGGACTGTCTTCCTCTCCATCCTAAGCAGCTGCCCCCCTGGGGCAGGGGGTCTGGGGTGCCGCTGGGGTCCTGCTCTGCCCTCGGTCACTCCTCAGTAATACTGCATAACCCTGCATCAAGGTGGAGGATTTGTCCCCGTTCATTTCTACTCACAGTTTTCCCTCAATTGCCTGCTGGATTTTCCTGTTTAGCGGACATGGCCCCTGGAAGGTGCCCTCTGAGGACCACTGGGATCTTGAGCGCGATCGGGAGCTCCGCTTGTCTCCAAGACATCGTGGCTCCTGGGGGCCATCCTCATCCTCTCTGCTGCTCCACAGGAAAGAAAATAAGTGCTGGAGCTGGTGTTCTCTTACCCCCGACTCCCTTGCGCAGTGGAGGGGGACAAGAAGGAGCTTGAAGCCCCTGAGCCACACACCCCTGGCACTACCTCCCAGAGCCTCAATTTGGCTTGGTCCTAAGAAATTGCATCTAACACTGAAATGCCTTCCCGCACACAGACCTCCCTCTCACAGGAGGGACATTCCAGCCCCGGGAAGGGACTTGGCACTAAATGGTTGCAGAGAGTCATGTCTTCTGGAAATAAATTGTCTCCCTTCAGAGAGCTGCTCTCTCCAGTCTCTGGAAAGTGACACATTGTCACTTAAGATCATTAACTATTTGACTGTGAGACTTCTGCCTGTACAGCATGCCACACTGCCAGCGCTTCGCTGTTAATGAATAATAAATTAACGCTATGACTCTGAGCCCTTCCTTTCATCAACCGAGATTTCCAGAGGCCGAAGAATCTCAAAGGATCCTCTACAAGCGACAGTCGATGTAATTACCTACAAGCAGCAGCTAAGTGGTGGGTGAGGTGCAGAAACGGGCTGCGGTAGTGATTGCTAGCAGTCCTCTGAACATCAGGTCTGTTAGGACTGGACTGCCCACTGGTTTTCTGCAATACCCCGCACCGATGAACATTGCAAACATGAACACGGGCAGCCAGGTATCCGCCTGCCCAGAGAAAACACCCTGTCCCATTGCTTTGGGAGGCAGAGTGGATTGCAAAAGGGCTTCTCTCACTTAAAGGTGTGTTTCCAACCCTGCCTGCAAGGGGAAGAGATGCATCTGGGAACTGCCCTTCTTCGCCACTTCTCTTGTGGGCATAAGAAATTGGGGCTAACCCTGGAAACTGAAACAGGGATGAGCAGCTCCCGGTGCCAGCAAGACCCTCTGTGCCTCCATGGCTTTTGCAGAACAGCAACAAAACACCCCCAACTGCAACAGTCTTGGGACTATCTATAATTACATGTGTGTTCAGGTTTGCCTGGGGCCTCTTCATGCTGCCAAAGTCTACCATACAGCAATGCAGGTGTGACACAGCAGGTATTTGACAGCAGCGGTTAGGGGGGCAGACAGTTCCTATCACCCAGGCAGAGAGTGGCTGTCCGAGATGCCCTTAGTGGAATAAATCGATTGGAGCATTGCACCAGGATGCATCTCCAGCCTTGGTTTTCTTTTGGAAAGCTGGATGAAGGCAGATGCCCTCAAGATCTACCCATTGCCTTTGCGGTTGGGGTTGATTTCTTTGTAGATCAGAACAATGTATTCCCTCTCCCTGTAATTTGCCTGTGCATACCCGCACCACAGGACTGATAGTCTGATGATGACAGAATGATGTGAGACCCTAGTCTGGATCCTAGAAAAGTTGAACCCGATCTGAAAGTATTCCCTCTCCCTGTAATTTGCCTGTGCATACCCGCACCACAGGACTGTTGCAGTGATGTAATCATGCACCATCTTAGGTAAAAACAGAATGAGACATATTATTAAAGCAAGACTTAAATGCTGATGGCTTTTTTAATTAAGTTTCAAGATTCATCAGGAGCTTTCAAGGTTCAGGACAAGGCTTTAGGGGAGCATCTGCCATGGGGAACATTGCCAGGGAGGGTTCCTCTTTCTGAGCTGAAGCCTGTTGAGAAGTTAACACTTTTGAAGATATCTCAAGCGAAGAGTCCGACGGCTTCTCCTGCGGAGAAAGAAATCAGTACCTCAGAAACAGAACATCTGGGCTTTTACTGTTTGTCCCTCCCTCTGGTGAAGGATATATCATAGAGGAACTTAAACAAAATGGAAAACTTCTGAACACTATTCCAGGTATTTCCTTTTATTACTAACATTCAAAGACAAGATAAAGACTTAATTTAAAGGAAGAACAAATAGTCTGTAGGAAATAGACTTTGTTTGCTGGAAGAAAGCTCTTCAGCAAAATACTTAAGAGGGAAATGAAGAACTCTATGAAATGTTACCCCTTTATACATGAAAGAAAGGAATTCCTGGCAAATTCTCCCAATAAAAAACTGACGCTTGCTAGTAAGAGAACAGGTAAACACAAAATAAAAAAACTTTACTTCTCCAACCAGTCTCCAAGACTGATTAGCTAGTTTAAGCTAAGTTAGTTCACCATTTGGTTAGTGAAGAAATTTATTTTCATACATACAGGAATGCATTGCAGAATAAGCATTTATTGCCATACGTTACACCATCGGACCCGCAGTGTGGGACGTACTCCATAGTACAGATATTGCTGGGTACCACGTAGTTACTGCAGTAGCCCTGTAGATAGATGCAATCTATGTTCACAAGAAAGCTCTCAACAACAGATATGTAAGAAAGGTGACATTAGGAGACCCACACACACCCTGAGCTCCCCCCAGTACTGGCCAGAAGCAGATGCTGAGAGAAAGCCCAGGGACAGGGCAGGAGTACAGTGGTACGTTGCCGCCAGCAATGTAGAGCCTGTGTAACCATTGTAAATGCTGCTGCAGTAACTTTGACAATAACTTGGACACAAACTGAATACTGCACTGCTTGTTGAAACTATCATCAGATGAAAATGGCCATTTCACCCGATAACATCTGTGGCAAATATTGTTCAGACAGCTGGATGACTCAGGATTTTCAAATGCTCGATCACAATGTGATTAGTAAGGATTTATACAGAAACTGCTTTAAGGAAAGAAATGATGGAAGATAGAAAGATCTGTCCCTTACCTGCAGTGCATCAATAGCTGGAAAAAAGAAAAAAAGAAGGAACTATGATACAAATGCAATTCATGGTTTCTGTTAGTTAAAAATCTGTGAATGCATACCCTGAATACGCAACTTTCAATTCACTGTTTGTTAGCAAATTACTTCTTAGACAAAAGGAATTTCAGGCAAAATTTTGTGCCATATTGTATGTTTACAACATTGATTCTGGAGTATAATTTTTTTAATGAGGGTTACAGCCAAGATGGAAAAGGGTGTACAAAATGAAAGAAGAGAAAGGCATTTTCCATAGTTCAAAGGGTGGAGCAGGACAGGTACTCAAAGCTAAGCAAGTTATTGAGGCAAACAGGGTCATAAAGCTGGCAACTGCACGCCACAATAGTTCTTAAGTAAGAGGAGTATTTAGTGAGATGTAACTTTTATAAAGCTTCTACAACTGTTCAGGCTCTCAAATTGCATCTCAGTTCAGGATGACTACAAGAAACGTTCTCATTCAGTAAAATAATTTGTGTTTCTGCAACATTTCAGAGGTTAAATACTGGATGTCTGAGTCTCCGGGTTGTACCACGTACATGTCACTTCTTTCATTATGCATAAACTAGCGCTAAGAGTAGAGCTGTTCCCACAGTTGTTCTTACCCACTCAGTTCTGTTGCTAAAATATTACCCCATAAGTGATAGTCTTTGATGTCAAGTCATTTCAACACTATCTTTCTAGGAGTAAATAAGTCCTTGTAGAATAAAGCTCTTGCCAGTCTGAGGATGTTTTTGTGGTTTTAAAGACAGCCAGCACTTACTGAAAGGCAGAGCAGGAGGCAGTAAAGCTACTCACCTGGGATGCAGCAAAGGGCTAGAGCAAACAGCAGCAACACGCCTGCCATCTTCATCGTGGCTGAAGCACCTGCGTGCAGCGGAGCCTGTGTTTTGCTCCGTAAATGTAGCCTGAATTCTGCCCTCAGGTGGTAACCATGCATATATGTACACGCACATGTGTGTGTGTGTGTGTGCCTAAATATTTGGCTTATCCACCCTTATTCTGAAGGAACGTTCCTGGTGTTTTGTTGGGGTAGCAATCTCAACAGAGATAAGCCATGCTGTAAGCCAGGAAGAATGCTTCGTCATCAACAGGAGTCACAAGAAGTTTAGATATGTTAGATACACCCTCTGTGTCATTATTTCAAGTGAAATATGTGACAGGTTCCTTCTGAAGGACCATAGAAAATTCCTGCGGGCAAAAGAGCAACTGTACAAACCTAAGCAGCAACTGCTGTCATATTTTCTCTGTGTGCACCTATCAGTGCCTATTTACGTGCAGTGCTTTTTCACAAGCAAAACATTGAATGAACCACTTCCAGAGTGGAAAGTCTCTACTTTTATTTTCATGCTTCATCCCAGTAAAGCATCATTAAGTTATAGTGAAACCGGGAAAGCAGTGAACTGGGAAGGCAAGCAAGGGGGTGTTCCAGACACTGAAGGGAGTCCTTGGACTGGACAAGAGATGGAGCAACTTTTATGGGCATATGCAAAGAATTCACAATTGTTATTTCCCCTAAAAGCCATTAGCATTGTGGGTTAGATTTGCAGTAACGGACTGATAGTCTGATGATGACAGAATGATGTGAGACCCTAGTCTGGATCCTAGAAAAGTTGAACCCGATCTGGAAATCGCTGCTTCATCCATCTGCCCATCTCAACATAAATCCTTTGTTTTACCACCAAAGCATCGCTTCTTTGGACAGCCTCATTCCATCAAGGAAAACAAGCACCCCCCTCCCTTTGGTTCCCAGAAGAAATGCATATGGGAGATATTACTTTTTAGAAGGGATACGCCTAATTTATTTATGTTTCTCTTGTGCGGATCAAAAACCCACTAATTCAATACTCCAACAGAGGACAAAAGCAAAATAAATTTCATGGACAATATGCCAATGACAGGTCACATTCTCAAAAAACAGAAGGATACTTTGTCCTTGGATTGTGAAACACTGCTGAAATACTCCTTGGGCTGGCAAAAAGTAGTATGTCATTAAAGACTAAGAGAGAAGACAACTATGCAGGAGTAGGAACCATCCCTAGGAGGACATTTATCTTAAATCACTTGGAGGTTGTTAAAGGATGATTTCAAGATGAGAAAAACCTAGAAATAAGTTATTTGGAGGGCCTAGACAAATAGTCAGGGCCCACTCATGTCTGAAAAATACGAGCTTTGCTAACAGACTGCCCTTGCAGAGTGCTATGCTTCAGGTGAGGACCGGGGACGAGCTCTTGGTGCAGACACCACCGCAGTCTGAACGGGTTTTGCTGATGACGCCGGCACAGGGAGAGTGCACCAGAAATACCTTGGGAGAGATCAGCTAGCATCATCGCTTCAGAGCAGTACTTCAGCCCTTCACAATGTCAAATGTCTAAAAGGGTCTGAACACTAACATAGGCTGACTATCATTTATGTGCAAAGTCACACAGATCTGAGGTTTATGCATCTGTATTTAATTTTCTGCCTTTTATGAGAGGGAGGGGAGCAAGACGTTGTTCTTATATCCCAGAGCTATGAGCACTTATTCAGCCTGGCATCATCATTCAACAAATCAGAAGAAAATGTTTCATCAGACAACACATGAAACAAGACAAAGAAATGTTGCTGATTTAGTTTATTGAGAAAGAAAATCAGGAGTGAGCTGAGTTCCCCAGAGGGCAAGATGAACTGAGGTGAGATCGTTAGCTGGGATTTGCCACTGGGGATCCTGTGGTGAATTCTCTCAGCACCGATACTCAGCATTTTCCAAAATGGCTTAAAATGAGAGTCCCATTGCTGTCCCTGAAAGTGACGAGAGGAAAAAATGGATTAGACAGAGTCCTGCCTGCTATAATCTGTCCTTTTGCTTGGCTCCTAGAGAAGGCATCAGACAGGATTCTGCCCCAGAGCCGAAGAACTTGCAGACTCAGAGTCCCATTAGCTATTTGATTATTAAGAGACGAGTGAAATGATTTAACCCATTCTTAAGACTGAAAATATTTTTGGGAACTATAATGAAACTTCAAATTTAATTTTCTTTGCAACATGCAAGAAAAACTCCATTATGTTTAATGGTCTTCAAACCATTTGCACTAACAAACCAGACGTAGCTCTTCGTATGCTCTAATGAAAAAAAATGAATGGTTGGCAGGATGACTGGTCTTCTCTCCTGCCCCAAATCCCTAATCAACACTGGTCAGCAAACAAGAAAGCGGCAACTGTGCAAACTTGTGCCTACAGGAGGCAACCAATAACACGAATGTGATTCATGTTTGTACATACACGACTGCATTGCAGAAGTTACACTTATTGCTGTATGTTTTGCTGTCAGAGCCACAGAGAGGCATGTACTCAAGCGAGCAGACAGGTTTAGGGTAGTCACTGCAGTCAACCTGCAAAAAAAAAAAGTCTAATATGAAGGATATGAAGGAGTCAATGCAGAAGGGCTTGAACCCCTAGCTACAGCTGCAGTGCTAATGATAACGATCTAACTAAAAGTAATTAACTTCCTTGCACAATCTGATATAAACTGAGGTGTCAGTTTCTCTTATGCCAGAAGAATTTAATAGTATGAAAATAGATCATAATTTCCTCTTTGAAGAGATGTATATCATAACCTGACCACAGCATTTCTAAGCAGCAGCAGTTCACTCGGTGAACGTGCCATGCTCGCAATCACACTGCACCGTGTTCCCAACCTGGCCAGGAAATTAAATGGAAAAACACTGGTGTCTGGAGAAGTGTAGGTGCTGATGCCTGTGTAAGGGTCCAGTATCCCTCCCGTAGTCTTAAAACGGGAAGATCAGCACTTAGCTAGATACTGTGAGAGTGGGATTTTGTTTCTTTGTGCAGTGGGTGCTACAGTTGCTGAGAGGTATCGTAGTGCAAAAAATATATATGGGTCCAGGAAGAGGTTGAGGAATTTCATGGAGGAGAAATCCATCGAGGCCTACTGACTACACAGAAATCGCACCTAGCTGAGGTCCATCACCTGAAAATAGCTGGAGGTTGGAGGAGTAGAAGTCCCACACATACTCACTCTACTCTTACTCTCTCCTACACAATCCTTATGACCCCTACTAAGAGCAGACTCTGTATCAAGCCATCATGGGCTTGATGGACCATTGGTCTGACCCCAAAAGCCATTCTCTGTTCTTATTCTCAGTTCTGCCCTGATGGATTATTTCTGCTACTACTCTTTTACTGATCCCTTCCTGTGCAGTCACCCTCTTCCTTTTCTGACATTAGCGCGGATAATGTGTATTATGCATGGAGAAAGCAAAATCTTCCTTGTGCTGAAGCACAGCAGCAGTTACACTCCTGTAGGATCCTGCTGGTCTGGGTGCTGCTGCAAACACTGGCTGTGCTTCCCCCGACATCAGTGGGACTGAAACCCCATCCCTCATCACGCAGTTCACTTACTGTAGCAATTTCCTTCTTACATTCACCATCATACTTCTTGCCAACAATGGCTCCAGGCTCTCTGGGAAGGGAAGACACCTGTGTTAGGAAGCTCTGTGAGCAACCTGCTCTGCTGAATGTCCCAGCAATACTGATCAGCCTCAGGTACAATGTACGGGATACAGGAGACGTCCAGCTTAGGCTGTGTCCACATGGCTCTAGATACCAGCTCAGGTGGTGCCACAGCCTGCTGGAGTGCTGTTTTACAGCATCATGCAAAGGACAAGGGAGGGTCTAGGGTGTTAGGGTGAACTAGGAGCTAGGTTGTGTGACAATGTAGATGCACCTTACGTTAGTTGCTGTTCTCTGCAAGGCAGCATCTGCCACATAGACCCTTTTAACTTAGTTAAGAGAAACATTCTGTCCTGTGTTAGATCCCCACCCAGCCCTCTACTTCTCTTTCTAGATCAAAGGCACAGTTTTCCTTCTAAACACAAAGGAAAACAGGGTCCAGTTACCAGGGAAAGGGGAGGGTCAAAGTCCAAGTGCCTTACAGAAAAGGCCTTGGTAGAAGTCCCGATATTCAGAAGAGCAGCTGCCAGGAGTGCTAAGCACTCGTTGTCCCTCACAGGAGAGCTCTGCACACAGTACTCACAGGTTACGGGCACACATCAGGCACTCATTGTCGTAGGTGACCCCATCGGTACCGCAGACGGGGCTGAGGTCTTTGTTGCAGCGCAACACCACTTTGCCTTCCTCGTTTGTCGTGTTGGGATATCTACTGCAGTCCACCTGTTGAAGGAATACACAACAAAGCACTGGTGAAGGCTTACTTATAGGAAGCAAGTAGATCTGGTGAGTGTGTCTGTTTGACCACCTAGGATACCACCACAGCAGGAAAAAATGCTTTTTTGTATGTTACTATGACGACAGTTCACTTGAAGATGACCAATGCAAGATTCTGACATCTTATATGTCCTCTTATTTAGTGTTTGAATTATTTTTTGGGGGAGTCAATAAGCAGCTTCGTCCCTCAGAAGTGGGACATGCCCCTTGTTTTGCCCTTGGTTTCACTTACAGGGACAACTTCCTTGCATTCTCCATCATGGTCTTTGCTGACATTGGTTCCATATTCTCTGGAGAAGGAAAGGCAAATGTTAGGAAGTTCAGCAAAGATGTCTTGCTACATCCTAGGTGCTGGAAATATGTAACTAATACAAGGGAAAGCTGGCTCTTTATCAGTCAGGCTTACACATATTTTTTGAGAAGGTAGTGCCATCCTCCCTGACCAGCTAGCACTGAGTGGCTGGCAGGGATGTAAAGACCCTGAGAGCTTTAGGACCATTTTGGGCAGTTCAGAGCAGAGCATCTCTCCATCCTTTTGCTCTGCTTTGCTGTGATGAGATGTGCCCTAGGGGCTGTCATCTGGCTGATCCTTGAGCTGGAGAAGAAAAACCTGAATAAATTACACCAGCAAAAGAGACACACGGTGACTAAAGCGATGTCTAGGCAACAGAGTGCCACGCAGTGATACCCAAGCTCATTTTGAAGGAATTGACCCAAGTGACATATGACAGATCACTGTTTGTTGAAAAGTGGTGCTGCCAGGAGTCCTAAGCATTGCTGCCTGAAATATCCTATGCAGTACATACATGTTGTAGGCACAGAGCAGGCACTCATTGCTGTAGGTGACTCCATCGGTACCGCAGATGGGGCTGAGGATCTTGGTGCAGACCAACACCTCTTTGCCTTCCTCATTTGTAGTGTTGGGATATGTACTGCAGTCCACCTGCCAAAAGAACATGCAGCAACAGGGTGGAGAAAATATTTTATGTTCACAACTCTCATTTTGCTTGAGACAGTGACCAGATACAACCTGCAGTTGGTTTTTCACTACCACAGCACAAACTTGTGCTGGTGGGTCAATCCGGTAACAGGTGAATCCTTCCTGCAGAGACCATGCATCTCTGATGCTATAGCCATGTATCCCCCCAAGATGGGGTAAACAGTGGTGGCCTCTCATGCTCATTTGGCATCATTTTTACAAAGACTATCCCTTGGTCCCTCGTTCTTATATTCTTGTGGCCCCTCCAGTGCACTTCTGTTATTAGTCTTTCATTCTCAACACACTGATCGTGTTCTGTTTTGTTTTTTTTTCAGCGGAGCAAGACTAATGACCTGGTGTGTGGAAGCTGGAGTGTCTCATAGTATTTTATTCTTTCAGTAGGTTGCCTTCAGGTAGGTTCTGATACCACAGTCTATTGCTATCAGTTTAGAGCCAGTCATATATGACCTGCTTAAAGCTCAGACCAGTTTAAAGTTGGTGAAAAATGAATTCATCCAAAAATTTTGTATCACTACTACTACATTATTAACATACAGCATAGATGCAGAGCCAAGAACAGTATAGTTTAATTTTTACACTGTAGAATCTGATTACAATGACACTAATGTCACCCTAGGTGAAAAACAGCTAAGCATCTACAGGCCTGAGATTTTTCCTATTCCTTTGGTTATGTCTTTACCAGGCCACATACCTGAGAAAAGTGACAGAAAGAAATCTTCCACTCACCTCAACCCCAAAGACAGCATCTGGAAAAGAAAAGAGAGGCAGAAAGTGTGAAACAAAGCCAATATTATAAGACCTCAGTTAAAACTGGAAATCTGGATGTAAAATTCCTATACGCAGGACCAAACTGAATGATTTCCAGTGGTTGGTTTCCTGAACTAAATAAACTATGTATGAATTTTTTTTTCTATGTTGATAAGGATAATAGTGTTGCTTATTGCTGGCTGTGATGAAACATGTTTTTGAATAGTTTTATTCTTTTTTATTTTGAGATAGGTAGACTTATTAATTGAAAATAGAATAGCTTTTCCTTCCTTATCTTTTACACATCTGTTTTGACCCTAAAGAGCTGCTGTTACATATCTGAAAAGAAACCTGAGTCAATACAGATAAATGCAAATAGTCACCTACAGGATAAGCAAATACATACAGCATCTGCTGTCAGGAAGATGCATTTTAAAGAAGCTGAGTGTGAAGAAAAAAATTGTCTTTGACTTTGTAATTTCATCAGATGTAAATATGCAGCGAGAACATCAGACTCTGGCTTGTTTTCATCTCTTGTTTCCCCATTAGCAGCAAAAGTATTGCAGGAAAGTGCCAAGCTCCTGCAAAGAACTTGCTTGTGCCATTACAATATTTTCGTGACTAGTTACTGGAGGTCTGACCACCTCGTTACGACCCTGTTTCAAGTATTTATCCATTTGCTGTAATTGTACAACAACAAGTGTAAGCAGTGTAACAGTGTTAAAACAACAGTGTAAGAAGTGTAGCAGCACTAGTTACCAGCACAGAACTCCACTTGCAGTTATTTGTATTTGTGACAGACAACCAGCTACAACAGTGATCCATTAAGACTGCCCTGAAATCTGCTCCTGCATCCTATGCGATGCCAACATACCGAGGCAGCCTAGCTCTTTGTAGGAGAAGATTTTCTCTCTTTGAAGCCACTATCTTATCCTTTTAAAGACAGCCAGGACTCAGACATGAAGCCTCTGCGGCGCCTTGAGTGTTACTCACCTGGGAAGCAGCAAAGCGCAAAGGAGAGGAGCACAAAAACACCTGCCGTGGTCATGGTGGAAGTATTTCTTGAGTCTGCAGGCTGCCCACTCTGCTCGTGAGATGGTCTCTCCAAGGCCAACTGCAAATATATACAAATGCAATGTCTAAACTGTTCAACTGTAACATAAAACAACCAGCAGAATCTGTCACCAGTACAATGAGGCTGGTAATATTTATTGAGGTCTTGACTTCCAGGTAATGGTCTGCATCTGCTAGGCAATTGATTTTGGCTGGACATCTGGTTAATAGCTTGAGACAAGTATCACATGTTCTCAGTGGTCAAAACCAAACAAACAGCCTTTTAGACAAAAGAAACCTCTTTAGGATTCTGGTAGAAATGTAAGGAGCACAAAATATTGAGGGGAGTAAACAGCAGGTCCTTCATTAGTCTCTGCAGAGCAACATCTCCCATCAGGGAGCAGCTTAAGCAGAGCATGCAGTACTACCCTGTTTGCAGGTCAGGCTGAGAGTCTCCAGTTTTGGATGGGTTTTTTTTTCCGCGTTCCCAAATACTCACCGCTAGGTATGAACACTTTGACATCAACAGAACTGGTTAAGCTTTGTCAGGCGAGTCTGGCAGGACTGTCTCTAACCTGTGACGCTAAATACCTAAATGGTATTTAGCACTGGTTTGATAAAAGAAAGGGCTTCTTGACAGTTTCACTGCCTGGGTATAGAAGAGTTCAGTAGAAGACTTGAAAGCAGGTTAAATTTTGTCAAATGCCACTAAAAATGTCACTTGAACCTTCTCAGCAGGGAGCACTTATTTACAGACCTAGTCACAATTAAACACACCGACCAATTCAAAGTGTTCCGCCAAGCCATCTTAAGAACAAAAGACACTGAAGGTTTGGCAACCTATTTACATTGCACCAACTACGCTTGAAAGTACAGTAGGTCCTTTCCCCCTACTGATATTTTAGAAAATGATGCTTAAAACATAAAGCCTGCCCCAATTTTCCTGTCTGTCTCACACCTCCAGCCTTTGTGCCATCTCCAAATTGCTCCTTCCTAGGAGATCTGGACCTCTGCTGGTTTAGTTGGTGTAATTTTGCAGGAGTGGGTTCTGCCTTTAACCTAAGTTTCTCGCCATGATCCCTTTCACAGGTCTGAAATGGCAAGCGTACCTGGGTTTTTTTAGTCATGGGAACTAAGCACTGTGCTTAGGATAGACTTCAGCACCGTGGGAGCTGCAGAGCAAAAGATGCTTTACAGATGTTCCCTTGAACAAACAAGGCACCACCTATTAATCAAATGAAATTCAGCTGAAACCATTGAAAGTTAGCCCAAGCAATTATGTTGGTGTCTGATACATCACAGTGGTCTAAAGGGTATACTCTGATCCTTAAAAGTATAAATTGTATAGTGCATGGAATCACCTATCCTCAGCACTGGCATGTTATGAAGGCCGCAGCATGGCTGTGTGGATACATAGGTAACATTTTCACCTAAGAGATGGGTTTCTTCACAGGGAGAAGCATTAAAATAATTATGCTGCTGGGTTTGTTTCTATAAATTACAGGGAGCATGCATGAATATTTCAGGCAGATTTGGCACATCTTCAAGATGTATTGCCCTAATGTGCCTTGCGGATGGCGTCTCTGGAAGCTAAATACTTTTCCCTGAGCGTGTACAGGAGCACACTGAGGCTGCTGTCACATGCCGTGCTTGTTGCCTTCATCAGTTCACACGTACAGTCTCTGCACAGTTGGAAGGAGGTACATCTTTTTGGGTCAAATATGAATTTTGCCACTGCCTTTTCCAGCCAGGCAGCGAGACCTCTGCGAATCATCCTCACCAGCCTTCCCAGCCCCGACCTGGCAGCTTTTCACAGGTTGCCTCCTGCCTGGTGCCCACATGCTGCTGCTCAAGACTGCTCCCTGCCCCGGACAGTGCTGTCTTCTAGGCAGGACCGACCTCTCTCCTGATGGGCGGAGAGCACCTTCCTGCCAAAGGCTGGCGTGTGTTGCCTGTATACACCATAGAGAAATTTTCCACTGCAAGTGCTGGGTTCAGCACTGGGTCTGACACTTACTGGCCCCGAGCAACCCAGATTTCCTCCGACCGCCACAACGCCCATCTGATGTTCAGCAGATCCATTCCTTCATTCTCACCTACAGACACTCTAGGGAGACTCAAGTCTGTGACAATTGAGTGCTGACTGGGGAACAGCAGTCTCCCCTGAGCTGCTCAGGTACCCCCTCTAGGCAAGCCACAAAAATGACACCCAGAAATCACCAGGTTTCAGACTCACGCACAGCCTCCAGCTAGCCAACATCCACAGTCTCGCCACCCGGGGTTACAGCTCCAGATTATCCTGCCTCTGATAACAGCGTGGAAAAATCCCACAGCTGGCTAAGCTCATGCTGTAGGACAGGTTGCTCAGTTCTTAGCTACTCCCGGAAGAACAGTTAGAAAGAGGATTTGGTCTGCAGTCCTGCCACTGATGTCATGCTGTAATCCACTTCATTACGGTCTTCTAATCCTAGAAGTCAGATGCAGCATATGGCTAATGACCATTTGGCTAAAGGAAAATCCTCCTGTGTGCAGAAGCCAGCACGAGGGCAGAGATCTGCAAGTAAGCGAAGGCAGTGCCACATCTCGGGGTACCACATGTTATGGTCCTGAGCACCAGAGGGTCTGCAGGCTGACACCAGGGCAGGATTTGGCCATTATACAACATCCTCTCTCACTTACCCAAGGAATTTCTTGGTTTACATTTCCCATTACAGTTTTTGCCAGTATCGATTTCATGTTCTCTGGAAGAATCAAAACTGACATTGGGAAATTTTCTTAGTGGATATGTGACTTCTCAGTGTAAGTAATACACTGATAAATGAATGACAAATTATTTAATACACTTTTCCAAAAATTCCTGGGTTTTGTCACATTATTTAATTAACAAATAGCTGTTGTAAAAGTGGGAAATAACAATAATTAGTTGTAGTTGTTTCACGAAATTGCCTCTAATCACTCCAAAATGCCTGCTAAATACAATTCAGACTGCAGTTGCCATCTTTGTCTTTCTCTTGGCCAAGTGTGGCCAATAACTATTTGTACTGAGCCACACACCTGGCTCAGAGAAACCAATACAGAACAAATGGAAGATCTCCCTCTCACCTAGTGCCTAAAGGCACCGTTTGAACTAAGCAATAAAGCAAATAAAAAGTCACTGATATGATTAGAAACATATCGATGTGAAAACATATCCATTGTGTTTATGAACTTAATACACAGAGCTTGATTCAGGTAATCCTGGTGAATGTTTTCCTGAACTAATACAACCATGTGCAGAACTTTGTACCCTGCAGGTGAAGGCTAACATGGTTTCACATTACTTATGCAATGGATTAAATGTACTTGGCCCCACTGCAAGAACAGATGTTGACACATGGGAACAAGTCCAGCAGAGGCCACCAGGCTGGTCAGGGGCTAGAGCACAGGACATTCGGGGTAAGCTGGAGCTAGGCTTCTTCAGCCTGGAGAAGAGATGGCTATGGGGGATCGCATTGCTATCTGCAGCTCCCTGATGGGGTTATAGAGAAGACAGAGCCAAAGTCTTCTCAGAGCTGCACAACAAATGGATTAAATTCTGACCGAATATGAGGAATTATTCTTCGCCATGAGGGCGATCAAGCAGTGGCACAGGAACCAGAGAGGTCATGCATGTCCTTCCTTGGTGATACTGAAAGCCCAGCTAAACAATGAAGGCCTTGAGCACCCTGAGCTGACTTTGACTTTGGCCTTGCTTTGAGCAGGGGTTGGGCTAGAGACCTCTAGACAGCTCTTCCAACCTGAATTATTCAGGTACATGGTACTTACATAATGCCCTCTCCTATGGATAGTTTTTATTAATGAAGGAACATAATACTTCTCCATGACCTAGGAGAGCAGCCTCAAAGTTTTCTTAAAACCTGTGACCCTTTAGCAAAGGTAAGTGGTAGAAATAGCTCCCAGTACTTTTTAACGGGGGATGACCAGTAACTTGAGAGTAGATTGTAATCATTGTTAAAAAAAGCCACCACACTAAACTATTCAAATTTGAGAACATTATTAGCTCTCAATGATTTCAAAGTCTCTCCACTTCTGCAACAGCCCAGACCCCTGCCATCACAACACTTCCCCAGAAGAGCGTCAGCATTCGAACCTACAGCACCACAGAAAATCAGCTGCCAAAATAGTGGCCACTTCACTGCTGTGCTGCAGCCTGGACCAGACGCAGGTCTCAGCAGCATTAGCTCTGAGAACATACCTTCACTTCTCACCTCACCAGCTCGTGCTGTGCTCCAGCTCTGGGCAGTTTCTGGATGATGAGGACATCAGGTCAGGGCTCCACTGCACAGGCCAAGAGTTACTCACATGAAAGCAGGAAAACGCTAGAATGAGCAGCAGAAAAAGGAGGCGCTAAACAGCAGAACATTTGGCTGGACAACAGCCCAGGCTATTGCTCTTTGAAGTGAACATACTGCAGGGAAGGTGGTTTGGAGGTAATGCAGGAGATGTTATCCTGCAGCTGGTCAGAGGAAGAAGAAATCATTGGTTTAATCAGTTTTCCTGAGACTTCAGTGATCTCACCTGTGCATCACTGAGTGCTCGTTTCATCTTTGCCACAGCCCAAGCAGGAACAGGTGAGGAGGTGGCTGCAGGGAAGTAGCAGCCGACCTGGGATTGACACCGTTCATGGCTGCCTGGCAGGAGAAAGTCAATCTGGCAACTTCACCGCTAAGGCTGGGAAAGTCTCCTTCAGCAGCTGGGGTCAGGAGAAAATCTTCCAAAGGCAGAAAAAAAAAAAAAAATTATTAGATTCTTATCTGCAAGGAGACATTATTTATAGCTCAATGCACAGTTAAAATAGAACAAATAAGCATGTTCTGCCATGAAAGCAAATTGCTTTGAGGTTACATAAACCAGGGGAATAGTTGAACACATCTCCAAAGGACAGCAGATGAGGCATTTTCAAGCTACCAGTCATCTAGCAGCACGTGCGTCATCAGAATAGCACACAGCAGGGGGATCATGGCTGTGTCCCTTGGGTTTCAGACAGCTACGCAAGCCACCAAAGAGTGTCATTGCCAAGAGACGCTTATAGGCAGAAGTAAGATATTTTAATTGACTAACTAGCAGGGCTGGGAAAAGTAATTCAGTATGATTGGGATGAGCAATTGCTGCATGCTACCGAGCAGCAGAGAGGAATACAAAGGCCTCAAGGAAGATCATTTGATCCCTGGACAGCTGCATTCAAGAGCTTGTTTACAGAGGAATAAGCATCCTGGATACAACTACAGTACAAAGGCTATGGCAGGGCTGGCTGGGGAGACAGGTTACAGTCTCCCATGAAGCACAGGGATCATCTCTTCACAGTGAGCTGCCAAGTCTCATTAATTTATCATAGGAACATGCCTTCAGTGCTCACTCCCTTCAGTTCTGTTTTGTAAGATTGACAGACATGTCTATAGACCACAAAGTGTTCTTGACAAGAGGGTAATTAACTGTCGATGTTTACATCTCCCTCCTCTTGGTAAGTAACACACCAAGTTTGTACGTTTTGGGGAGGACTGGCTGTAAATGAGTGATAGTTTCCTTTTATGCTCTTGATCAGAGGTCAGCAGGACTGGAATAACGATTTTTCTGAGCTCTATCTGGAGTAGTAGGTAACCGAGGAAGAATTTCCTTGAGTAAATGGCCAAAGCCTTGGACTCGGGGCTTTTGGACCAGCCCCAGGTCTGTGAGTGAGATCCCCATCAGCCTGTGGCCCCACAGCCCTTTCAGCCAGGATCTGGGACCTACTTCATGCAAGCTCAGGACAGGGTGAGCTGCTAGATGTGCAGAAGCTTATACACAGATAATGACATGTATGAGAGAGAAAGCGGCTGTTCCTGGAGGTGCCAGTCCATCGCTGTCACAGCAACCTGGAGGCATTGCTCTGCCCATTAACTGCCCCAAGAAACATCAGTGTATCACATCCCCAGGCAAAGTTTTCTTTCCATGTGAAACCACAGGACGAGGCAATGCAGAACAGGAGCAAGTAGAGCATCAGACAAAAACACGTTCCCGGATCTCACCTTATCCGCGAAAAAAACCTAGCAAAAATTCATATGAGAAACAACGTTTGGAAAAGACGAATGAAGGTGCTTGCTTTCATTTATGGGAAGAAAACCAGGAACCTCTGGGATTTGGGATGAATGATGGTTTGCTTTTTAAGAAAGATCTTGTAAGTAAAGTGGCAACAAGGGATTTTCTTTCTGAGGGATAGGGTGCAATAGGCTAAGAAGGAAAATCCACTGCTCTCCCTGGTGGGAAAGAGAGGGAGAATAGGGCAAGAGACTGGATGCATCATGGCGCTATAATTTGAACACTTGGCTGGAACAGGAGGAACTGGATGGAAAGAGTTTCTATAGCTGAAGGACTATTAGCATCATAACCACTGAACACTTTTTCCTTCACTATTGACATCAAAAGAAAGGGGAACAAGTTAATTTATTCTGCAGAGTTGAGCTTCAATGAGACCACTGGCTGATTCTTTGCAGCTGGACATGGGTGAAGTACCGTTGGTGCCGACAGAAAGCAGCATGCTGTTGAATTACAGGATTTTACTATTTCACAGACATTGAGGTAGATAGCAGGACTTCTACAATCTCTAAACTATTGCACTAGCAAAGTAATGCAGTTATTTACTTAATATGTTAGTACATGCATGACAACTGCTATGTTGTACATGATCATATGGCCCCTACATCCCCTGGCTTGGGCACTGTGCCCCATTTGCAACCTGACAAAAATTCTTGTCTCAGGAGAGCTGAGTGCACTGATATCTGCAAATGTTTTGTGTGTCTCCTTTTCTGGTCTTGAAACAGGTTATGCTGCACTTTCCTGATGCTGTCAATGACGGTTGTTTGTGCATGCTTGCATAGCAAAGAAATATTTCTGCTACTTCTATCATATTTTGCATCTTTTTGCCATCCTCCTCTTCATACATTTGAATGCAGCCTGTGGAGAATAGCAATATTAGGAAGCTAGTGTTAAATCGCTGCCAAATAAAATGTCAACAGAAGGTATATGCATCACTTACGTCCAATCATATGCTGCCTGCTCAGCATCCAGCTGACGTTATTTGGGATGCTGCCACAGAGAGCAATGGGAGTTCAGGCTGCTTCTTGGTTTGCATTCCTTCTTAGTCACTGGGATGGCTGCTGTTCCTGAGTCCCTGGGTGTCCCATGTTCTCTGAAGAAGGGAAAGTCTGCCATTAGAGACTTGGTATGACCATTTTCCCAAAGGGGGATGGATGCTGGGAATGTAAATAAAACTCCCAAATGATGCAAGTGAAGGAGAGTTCATCTGAGTTAATCGCTGACAATGAAGTGGTTTTACCATCTCTGACTATTATTAGTCAACAAACCTATGCCATCTGAATATGCTGCATCATTTGGATTTCCACTCCAGCTATTTTCTTCAGCTATTTTCTTTTCTCTGCTAAATTTTCATTATTTCCCCCCAAGCACAAACAGCGAATGGAGAGGGAGAAAAGGAGGATAAATTGGAAAAGCACAGGGAGAGGCCAGGGGCTAGGGGACTGTCACTCGGAAAGCATGTTCTTTCCATCGGACTGACACATTACAGGCACGGATCCCACATTCATTGGTGTAAGTGAAACCATTTGTGCCACAGATCTGGTCCGGTGCTTGGCCAGGGAGCCCTGACTGGCCGTCCTCAGCAGTGCCCCTGGGGCATGTGCTACTGCTAAGCCTTGAAGGGAAGAGAGGAAAAAAAGAGTTTAAAGCAATAAATTTCCAAACATTCCTCATTCTTCAGGGGGCTTGAAGGAAATTAAGGTTTTGCTTCTATGAATGAAAAATAGGCAGGAAGCGATACACTATGTGAACGCTCTTTGTTTGCAAATTCACAGTATGTTTAAACTTATGGGGCTGCACCTCAGCTGGTGAAAATCTGGAAAACCCTCCTAGGCTGAGTGGATGTCTGCCAGCTGGAGACAGGCTCCCTTCCACTACCGCTTTCTGCTTTTTTCATATCTACTCGTTGATCAGCAGAGAGCACACAACCGGAGCCCAGAGCATGGCAAAGAATCAGATAAAATTGTATCAAACATTAAATTACAACAAGAGAATGAACATTTCTGAGTGTGAACATACTGATGGATGAAATGGGTGAATATCAGGATTATATTCCTTTAAATATAGAGGTATGAGGAAATTTTTTCAGTTCCCACACTATATCCTTTGCTAACAGTCAGTCAAATAGATCTGTGCGACTGATACAATGAGTTTGTATAGTTATTTCTGGATTTCTTTTTTTTGAGGAACATGTAGTTTAAAAGTGGTTAAAAAAAATCATTTAAATATTCTTCTGAAAAGAGAACAGTTTTAAAAAATCAGTGGGATGAGCCTTGTTCTCAAGCACCCCTCAAGAGAGTGACAGAGTATCTCGGCCCATCCACATGCCTCTCTAGCAAATGCAGCATATGAAAAAAAGCTAAACCAAGACATAATTTTGAAAGATAGATTTTTTGATAAGGTGTTTGAATGAAGTTTAGGTACAGACACTGTCACGGAAAAGTTGAGGGTTTTTTTTCAAGTCACAGATGGGTGAGGGCTGATATATACCATGCTGATAAACGATGAAAAAAAAACTTTTGGCTCAATATAAAAAGACTAAGTATTGTTTTCTAAATCCCACTTATCAATCAAGAACTAAATGATTCACCTCATTCTTCCTCCTCTTTGTGTTGTAAGAAAAATGACTGTAGACTCAGAAAACATTGATAAGGCTATAAAGATATGTTAGACAAACAAGGAAGGAGAGAGGACATTTATATTTTTAAAATATTGCCTCTGCGATACGTACCAGTGCACTTACAAGTCACAAATCCTGAGGCTGGACCATCCCCAGCGTGAAACAAGTAGAAGTTCATCAGCCCTTGGCACTGCTCAGGAGCTCGGTCCCTGCTCTCCAGAGCCGGAGGGCTGCAGTAGTGCCTGCAAGGCAGTGTGCAGAGCCGGACCAGCTGCGTTTCAGCAGTAAATTTTAGACACCTGATGTTGCAGTCACAGCAGGCACTGGAAAGACAGTTTTTTCTTCACTGCATCCTTGACTGAGGGTATAAGGCTGTGCCTGCAACTATTTCTGTTCATGGCAAGAGTGCAAATATGATAGTCCACTGAAGCAGGACTAAATCCAGGCTTGCATCTGATCCTCTTAGTGCCTCTTTCCAAGTTAAAAAACAGGCTTTCGTAACATGATAGTTGAATGGTCTTTGAGAGTGACCTGACCACTTTGAAGCTGCTCGGGCTTTGCCCAAGATGAGTAACAAAGTCAGCCTTGGGGCTCTGCAGCATTATGCACCTGAGAAGCGATGGAGCAGTAGGCTGAGCTGCACCAAAGTGTCTGCCACCCTCACTCTGAAGGCAGTTACTGAATATATTTGCAGTCTGGCAAGCACTGAGCTCATGAGGTGATCTCTTGGTGCTCCCCAGCACAGGAATCTCTCTATCCATCTATCCAGCCATTCCTTTATCTATGGCCAAGCAAGGCATCCAGCTCAGTCAACCATACCTTAAAACCCCCTTTCAAGTTTCTTAGCGAAACTTTAAACTTGGTATTGTTCTACCTCTCTCCTAAGCCACAAAAATTCAAGACTTCCTCTTGAATGTACTCGTCTTTGCCTGGCTATTGCTTCCTCATCAACAAGTAGAAAAAAATTGTCTAATTAACACACGCTCAGTAAGTAACCCTGGAACAGCTGAAAAACAACTCTGAGGCACAGAAAACAGCTCTGTCCCTGAGAAGAAGGCTGCCCTACTTTTAGAGAGTTATATTGCTTCATAAAACACCCCCTGAGCCCGGGGGATATTTAAACTCCAATATCAGGCTTTTCCCATTTTCTGGCTCAGTTTTAGTAATTTATTCCATCACGTACTTTTACATGAAACCTACTGGTGAATACTGCATGGAAACGTGTGTCTAATGACCGCTTTGGCTTCTTCCCTGGATTGCTCTGACTTAATCTCAAGTTTGCGCCTCCTTGAGTTCATGTTTGCCTTTGGTGTCATCAGACAATGAGCTCTGCAGAGGAGGCTTTGGCACAGCTGTGCCCAGCTAATGCCATTCAGTTAGATCTTGACAGCTTTACTGCAAATGCTTGCAAAAGCCAGCGGTCAGAGCTAAGGCCGAGTGAAAGTCTGCCAAAGTCCACAAAAAAAAATTATTCAGGTCTTATCCTTGAGGATAACCAAGTAACACTTAAACTATACTAAAGCTGCATGTTCTGCAAAAACACCTTAACAGAAAATGGCAAAAAGGTTATATAAACCAAAGGAACGTTTACATTAGGACACAGATCCAAGAAAAGTACAATAAGCCATTGTTAGTTACAAATCATCTTGAAAAGTGCCTGCCAGCCACGGACTCCAGTAGCACAGAGGTATTACGGCCTCATTCCCTGGTACAATACCCACAGTATCTCCAAGTCAGGAACATTTGCCTTCAGCCTATTCATCTAGCCCGACAATTCAAAGAGTGACTTTCCAAACCTATCCAAATAATTGTGTTATTCTCTGGTAAACTACAATGGGACATCGAATCAGGGAGGTGCTAGCTGTAGTCCAGAAGACAGGCAGGGGAGACGAGGAGGGGGTGTCACCCTCTATGTCAATGACCAGCTGGGGTGCATGGAGCTCCGGCTGGGGATGGATGAGGAGCCGACCGAGAGCTTATGGGTCAGAATTAAAAGGAAGGCAGGGACAGGTGACATTACGGTGGGGGTCTGCTACAGGCCACTGGACCAGGAAGACCGAGCGGATGAGGCCCTCTACAGACAGATAGGAGCAGCCTCACGCTCAAAAGCCCTGGTCCTCATGGGGGACTTCAACCACCCCGACATCTGTTGGAGGGACAACACGGCAGGGCATAAGCAATCCGGGAGATTCCTGGAATGCGTCGATGATAACTTCCTTCTCCAAGTGGTAGAGGAGCCAACGAGGAGAGGTGCTATGCTGGACCTTGTTCTCACCAACAAGGAGGGGCTGGTGGGGAATGTGAAGCTCAAGGGCAGCCTGGGCTGCAGTGACCATGAAATGGTGGAGTTCAAGATCC
>NW_008796044.1:9693261-9708150 GCF_000699145.1 Aptenodytes forsteri | reverse complement strand
ATTCCAGGTCAGGTTGGACGGGGCTCTGAGCAACCTGCTCTAGTTGAAGATGTCCCTGCTCATTGCAGGGGGGTTGGACTAGATGACCTTTAGAGGTCCCTTCCAACCCAAACTATTCTATGATTCTATGAAATATTGGACTTGCAATAGCTTTGGTGACCTGGTGTGGAGCTAGTGGTGGTGGCTGTACGTATGTTGCCAACAGATGAAGGGCAGCCCCCAGGTCTCCCTACCTCCCTGCCATCCATACGGACACCAAAGTGACAGCAGTTGTATCACCAGGTCCTGAGCTCTTTGGCCTCAAAAAAGTAGGCAAAACATGACTATCAGGCAGAACTGCTTTCCTATTACTTGCTATCTATTCAGTTAAAACTGGTCACAAGTGAACCTCTGCATCCTTTTCCTTCCCAAATGGCTTTAGAAGGCAGGTGGCTGCAGTGATGGCTGTACTGGGGCTGTCCCCCACCCCAGGGGTGATCTCTGCCCACCAGACCCAGAGATATTCTGTTGCATTAATAAATCAAGATATTCTGCTGTCTGTGACCCTAAAGGGAGCTCGACATTCCCCTCCTGTAGATTATATCCTATAACGCGGCACTGAGGTCAATTGAGGGAGGCTGAGATCACCTTTCCTGACAGCAGCTGCTGCTTCTTCCATGGGACAGGCTGCACAGGCAGTGGGAACCAGGAGAGGGTCACCTCTGAGCTAGGCAGCAAGTTTCCCTTTCTAGCCCACAGCAAGAAAGTGCTCTTCTTGAGAGCAAACCACTACTGACGTCCTAGACATTGCCCTATAGAGGAGGTGGACCATGCCCTTGAGGTGAATGTCTCCTTGTGCTGACTATAAAGATGGAGTCCATGATCAGGTCATACAGAGATATTAAAGGTTAGATGAGGCTAATACTGACAGGGAGACTCTGGGGAGTAAGGAAGTGCCTGGGAGCTCCAAGGGGAGGCCAGGCCCTCATGAGAGCAGGGATGGCACTGTCACATGGCAGGAAAAGATTTACCCACATTTTTTGGTAGAGCAGAACATCAATAGAAAAATACATATGCACCACTAGAAGTACTGTGTCAGGGAGGAGAAAGGGCAAAAGAGATGAGACATAGCATTAAGACAGAGAAATGTTGCCAAGTGAGTTTATTGAACAAATGTTTCAGGAGCTAAGGAATGACACAAACTGGAGGAAAGTTGCTGGGGAAGATCAGCCCATGGGAAGTCACATGCAGGGCAGCTTGTCCTCCTGGGCTTGACTCCAGCACAGACTTAACATTCAGTCATACTCACGAGATTGAGAGTCCTATTGCTTGCCCTGGTGAGAAAAGGAGAGAGAAGGATTAGATGCAGAGCATATACAGTGCTGAAGCCCTGTTCCTCACTTCACCAGCCCAAATGTTGTTTTAGTGTTGACTGGAGATAAAGAACAGTCTCAAAAGCCCAAATACTCCCTTTCATTATTATCATTAAAGGAAAGATGAAAGGTTTCACACATTTGATACAATCCAGTTGGTTCGGTGAAGTACTTTCCACATGCCCTGATAAGCTTGTGGGACAGATTATGTGCTGGTGAAAATGACTAAAATATCTTTGAAGTTAACAAACAGGAGGCCATGTACAGATCACAGAAATGGGCCCTTCTCATTTTCCCTTAAAATGCAAAAAAACCATCTCCTTGCACAAGTCATGGCACCACAAGAAATGTCCGGTATATGCCCATAAGCAGTTAATCAAAAACGCATTATGAAAACAGCCCTGCATTTGTAGTAGGTACAGGAATTGATCATGAAAGGAAAGGTTTTGCTCTTGTACGTACAGGTAGGCGTTGCAGAAAAGACATCTGTTGCCGTATGTTTTGCCATCAGAGCCGCAGTGGGGCAAATATTCCATGGTGCAGATAGGAGAGACTTCTTGGAAGCCCTTGCAATGCTCCTGCACACGGAAGATAGACATGAGTCTCTCTGCCTGAGAGAAAACCGTGGTCCCCCCAGCATAAGGAATGACACCCCACTGAGAAATGAAACTGTCTGTAACATCATAATAACCAACTCAACTTTTCTTTCTGGTGGCAGATGTGATCTCCTATTATTTCTGCTCACTGCCACACCTTTTCCTGCACAGTTACAGCGCAATGGGATGGATGTTGGCTGTGTTATGACCAGTGTGAAATTCCCAAGGGATCTCCTCAGGTCTGCACACCAGCACTCCCCCAGTTTGTAACCCAGAGCAGAAGACAGTCCCCCATGAGTGTAACAGACCCTGGACCTCACTCTTCGTTCCCATCCTTTCCCACTCACTTTTGTAATATCCTCTTCACAGCGTCCGTTCTTTCTTTTGCCAACATTAGTCCGATGGTCCCTGGAGGAAGACGACTGTCGTTAGCCACAACCTTCCCCATTACAACTGCAGTGCAAGAACATAACCTTACTCCCACATAGCGCACAGGAGATTTTCAGATTAATTAACTTAGCATTGCCTACACAGCATTAGCAAGAATGTGCCCTCATGGACCAGGCACGTGTCTTTTGGAATAACGCTCTCCCCAGTTCATGCATCCCACTTTGTGGGGCTCTGGGGTCGAACACTCATGTCAAACACCAACCAGGAAAACAGGGGTAGACAGACAGGACCCATCCAGCACAGGGTTTCAGAGAGAGCCCTTGCACATTACTTGGCACTCAAGGACGGATCCAACCACCACCACTGCCATCCCCCAGGGAGAAGGACAAGTACTTACAGGTTGTGGGCACACAGTGTACACTCGCTGGCATAAGTGACACCATCGGTACCGCAGACAGGATCGTAGATCATCGTGCAGGCCATCAGCTGACTGCCGTCTTTCAGCGTGGAAGTTGGGTACTGGCTGCAGTCAAGCTGGGGAACAAAGACAGTAAAAGCTCCGGCACAGGCTCTGCTCTGTGCAAGGGCACCTGGACACAACCCGCCCTGCTTATGCCTCTGCCTTTTAGGATCTGCCATAGGACAAATTATGGCTGTATATTAACTCATTCTTCATGGAAAAGTAGCAATTTCCTTTCATAGCCTTATGTTGGAGAAGACTGAATCAAGGCTTGAAGGTAGACATCACTCATTCAGCTTTGTATTTATCATGATGCCCCTATACCTTGCTGAACCTACCGGGATATTACAAAATGCAGCTCAGAAATAATCTGCAAATCAAAATGGCATGATTTATGCACTTCTTAGGAGAGAGCTGACTGTGACCAAGGAGTTTTTCACAGCCCACAAGAACAGAGGGGACATGTGCTGACAGGCCTTTTGTTGCAACGGGATGGCTCCAAGTGTTGAAATCTGCCAGCAGGACTGACAGCAGTTGAAGATGATTTACACTGGTTGAAGAACTGGCCTTGCGTTTTAGCACTCCCAGTTTCTCCAGTGTGAACTCTTCCTCCCTGATTTATGTATCTCACCCGGTCTGAGCACAGAGTGTACTCGGAAACAAAGGAATGACATTTCATAGTTTCTTTGTATAGAAATGAAATATCTGACTCAGGATGTTGACTCTTTCAAACACATGCTAATGAGATGGCTTTGTTCTTCTATTCCCCAGTGAGTGTAAATAGTTTAGAGCTAGCCAAATACAGTTAATCTGGTATTTTTACAAGACTCATTGTTGGTATACATTAGATTACATTGCATTTACAAAAAAAACCAGAGAGCTGTTTAAATGCCCTGGGTACATTAGGTATCAGTATTCAAAACACAGGCAATTTTCTAATCTTTGCAGAACATACTTTTGTAAAATGCAAGCATCCAGAAGGCACCGGATACCCTGGGTCCTCTGCGTCCCCTTCCCACATTGCCAAAACAGACTGCTAAGTTACTGTGGCAGCTATGATAAACTGCTGTGGGAAAGGGATTTCTTCTTGTAAAGCCTTCAATCATTTATGCTACCTGTCTCATAACTCATTCCTCACCTGTCCTCTCCTCTTTCTTTTCCTGACTGCGTGCAGGAAGTGCACAATGTTCCTGCTGCTGGGAGGGTGATATTCACCCGCAAAAGGAAGGACAGCACAAGCTGTGACCCCCCCCGGTAGAGGCTACACCATCAAAACCAACCAGCATTTATTCAAGTTATGCAATCAGCACCAGCTCAAGCTCAAGCTCTTATTTTTCTTTAGGTTTCACTTACTTGGGGAACTTCCTTTATGCACTTTCCATCGTGCTTCTTGGCAACATTGGTTCCAAATTCACTGGAAAAGAAAGCAGAGTTAAAAATGCTTCACAAGTAACTCTGTTGAGCTCTCAGGGGGTGACCTCCAGGGCTTACATGTTATGGGCACACAGCACACAGTCATTGCTGTAGGTGACACTGTCTGTCCCACAGATCTCACGCAGGATGAAGGGGCAGGCTGCGATGGCTTCACCGGCTTTGGTATTGCTCAGATATGTGCTGCAGTCAACCTGGGGAGATAAAATAACAATGCTGGGTCAGCTGCTGGGAGATGGAAGAGTGGCTCATCTGCAGTCTGTCCACTCTGATCCTCCAGATTTTAAAGGCTTCTGTCAGAGGAAATCAGAGCTTAAGTTTATTCTTCCATTATAAATTAATTAAGTAATTGTAGTTGGGTTTGGTATTGTCTGCTAACAGAGGGAAGAAAGGAACAGCTGGCCAAAAAGATTATTTTCCTAGAGTAGTACATATGCAAGTTTTAAAACAAGCATTTAACCCAAGGAATCTGATTTAAAGTGTTTGACGTTAAGTCCAGCTTGACATAGTTAACTAAATCTGAGATTTTGTTTCAGCTTTTTCAAAACAGCCGCAAGAACTGTTTCACCAGCTTCTGTTGCAAAAATACTTACAATATATAAAATCTAACAGTTTAAATATTTGAGGATAAATAGACAAACACATATTGGAAGTCAATCTACACTAGCTAAGCATCACTGACACTTCACTGTCATTTTGCATAGTTTCCCCAATGCAGTGTCTCTTATTACCCATATTTCCCACATGGTCCAAGAGCAAATTAAAGCAAAGACAACATTTTAACAATGTGTCTTTACTATAGAAAATATATAGCAGTCCCTCAGGATGCATGAAATTATTTTCGGTGCTTTAGAGCTGCTCTGCATAAGCAGAATAAATGCATTGAGATATTATCAGCACACCTTGTTACTGTGCAGGATAATAAAGCTATTTCTGTATGCATACCTGAGAGCAGATTTTTCGTGGCTGACCAGAGCATGAGGATTTTTTAACTTGACTGTCTAGTGCAATGGAAATCCTAGCACTGAATGAATACATGGACATCTAACATAGCCTTCTGTCTTCCCTTCCTACTGTGCTAAAATGGTCTGCATGGTTCTTGGGCTGCCTCTGATAATTTCTCTTCAGAGATCTGCAGTACTGGGACATTTTGTTTCTGAAGTCCCGGCCTGTTCCCGTTCTCTCTTGCCCTTATGTACAGCACCTTGGCAGCAGCCACTGTGAGCAGGTAGGGAGAACCGCAGCACCAGCACAAGCCCCGTGCATCACCCCTCCATGCATCCGGGAGCACGGTGGGTGCACTGAGCCCAGCCAGGGTCTTCCTGGAGACTGGAGAGAGAGTAGGAGATGGCACTTATTTTATAGCTAGTTACACTTACAGGAATACTTTCCTCCTTGCATCTTCCCTCATGGCTTTTCTTAATGTGAGTCTCATGTTCTCTGAAAGGGAGAGGTTGGTGTTAGCGTGCTCACCGGCTAAGCCCTGTGACACCCAGGTGCCATAGAAAGCAAACCAAACTCATAGCCAATATATATGATAAAGGAGGCATCTGATTGTCTAACGAGCCAGCTTCCCCCGGTCATTAGCAAGTGTAATCCTAAGCAGTAACAGTTCTGTCAGGTCTCCTCACTGTGTGCTATGCAGCAGCCCCATCCACTCTTTCCTCTGCCCAAATACCGCAGCCCTCACAGTGTGCTCAGATTGAGAGTTGGCTCTCCCACAGCTCCCCCAAGGAGCACAGAGCATCAGGGAACAAAATCAAGGTGACAGGGGCTTCAGGAGGTTGAAAGAGAAACAGAAAAAGACACAGATATGTTGGTATCAAAAGAAAAGCCATCTGGAGCACTAACCATGGCTAGTCACTCCAAAAAAGAGTCCTATGTACAGTACTTACAGGTTATGGGCACAGATGCCACATTCATTGTCATAAGTAAATCCATCTGTGCCACAGACTGGGAGCAGGATCCTTGGACAGCGTATCTGGGCTTTACCACCCTTAATCATTCTTGGTGGGTATTGACTGCAATCGATCTACAAAAAGCAGGAGTGTTAAACCTGGGGAAGTCCTTGTTCTCTGAGAAAAACCCCCGCATAACCTCCTGGCATGTCTTTTATGCTGGGGTGCTGAGACAACAGTAGTGCTACATCTCAGTTCTCTCAAACCAGGTTGAGTCAGTTCTGCATGAATCCTCTCATGCCCAGAAGGAACTGCACAGCACTGCATAGTTTGTGAGATGCCAAAACACTAGGGTAAGCAGCTTAGTCAATCCCAAATGCAAGATATGCCAGAAAAGCAAAAAAAGAGAAAAACATAGTCCCCTTTTCATACTGCAGTATAGAGATAAACAAAACACAAAAATAGTGAAGGAATTTGAACTTTGCTGACAATGCATTTGAAGAGCATCCTCAAAGGAAGATCTAAGCCCAAACTGACCATCTTCCATATTTATGTGTTGGCATGTCCTAGACACCAGCTCTGGGACTTCTTAGCTGATACCCTCAGATCAAAACTTCAGGTATGCTCCATATCCCCACCCCAAAGGTTGGTGTAGGTATGAATTCGTAATGAAAACTCTGTGCCTAGCTCCCATGCAGCCCATCTGCCAGGGCTGTGCAGGCAAGGGTGGGCCCAGAGGACACCTGGGCAGATGGGATTTGTAGTCATCCTCAACACAAGGGGCTGACAAGACTTAATAGACATGTGGAGAAAGCCAGGCTTCAGGCCAGCCCACTTTCAGAGTAGATGTAGCCTCAGGGAACCTTTCAGTTGATACAGCTAAGAGGAGAAATATGCCTTATATTGAATACTTACCTCAGAAGTTTCCTGTCTGCATTTTCCATTATGCTTTTTGCCAACATGGGTCCTGTGTTCTCTGGAAGAGGGAAACAATAAAGTTGAGGAACTAAATGCTTAACCTCTTGGTCGCAGTCACGTGCAAAATGAAGCAAACCACAGCTTCAGACTCTCTAAGAGCGTATCAGAATAGCTACATTACTTTACTCATTAACAAGCTTATCACATCTTCTCATAACATGCAATTTAAAGCAATATTCTGAACTATTCCTTTCTCTGTTCAGTCACTGTCCACCCCATGGACTAATCCAAGGAGCTGCCATCTGATTCTTCAAGGTTTCCCCTCATGAGCACAAAGAAGGTATCAGAAGGAAATTCAAGGTAAATCCAAAACCAGTCCTGTTTCTAAGAGACTTGAAGAAATAGGCATAAGCAGAAATGCAGAAAGATGGTTCTCAGGACTGCAAAGCATTGCTGGCTACTTAGAAGGAGTGCTCTATGTATGGCACTTACCCATTGTGGGCACAGATCCCACATTCGTTATCATATGTAATGCCATCTGTGCCGCAAACTGGACTCAGGATCCTTGGACAGGATACTAATACTTTGCCTTCTTCATTGGTTGCTGTTGGGTACTTACTGCAGTCAATCTGTCAAAATAAGGAGAATTAGCTCTGGTGGAGCCCTTGTTATGTGAGAAAAGTTGATGCAAAACCTTTTCATTCTGTATCCCAGCCTCCATTATTTCTGCAACAGGACAAAGCCCTGATACACTGAAGCTAAATCTTCAATCAGAAATGAGCTTTCTGAATATTATCCTAGTTCTCTAGGAATCAAGAAAAAGGACTATCTTGGAGAAGGGATCCTTCAGGCAGAAGAACATGTACAAAATTTTGGGCCCATTCTCATGAAAAAAATGGTCTTGAATTTAGTGGGAAACATTTTTCACCAGCTGGAAATCTGACTAATACTGTTTTGGTTTGTGTTGGTTTTCTCCCCGCTTCTCCAGCTCTGTGATTACTTATTACTTCAGATTCCCTGTAGTTAAGCACAGGGTTTGAAAGGATAGAGAAAAAATGGTTATCTATCAGTTGGAGAATGGACTTTCTTCATCCCAGAATTTTGGTGCCAAAATTCATTTCATATCCATCTCCTTTCTCCTTCATTGGTTTGGTGTGGTGTGCGTGGGGTGACTCTCACTTTGGAGCAGGAAGAATGCAAAATCCACCCTCACTGTGCAGAAAAGCAAAGCATGGACTGGGACCCTTGTAAGCCTTGTCATATGGTCCTCTTGCAGTTCCCTAGGGAAATCCGTGGGGTTCTCAGGATTCTATTAACAGCCCTAAGAGGTGGATTTTTTACTTCTATTGTACTTACAGTGACAATCTCCTGCTTGCATTCTCCATCATATATTTTGCCAATGTTGGTGTGATGTTCTCTGAAAGAAATGCTTTGGTTAGGAAGCCTTGAGAATAACTTTTCTCATTACACTCTAGGCACTGGGATGAGAAAGCAAGGTCCCACCTGCCTTGTGGGACACTACAACCGCTTGACTTGTCTGAATGCGCCCCACAGATGGTAGCAGCAAATGCATGGTATTTCCATATCACATGGTAATTAAGCGTTAGGAGTAACTAGGTGTTGCAAGTAACACTTTGATCTGTTCGTGGCTCTGCTCTGGGTTGTCCTCTGGTTCTTTTGTGATTCCCCTCACGAGCACAGACAGAAAATGGGGAAGAAAACTCAGGTAGGCTGGAGAATTACAAGCAGCCAGCTCCAAAGAGACCTACAGAGACACCTGCCTTAAGACAGACTAGTGTTTTACAGAACTGCTTCTGAGAGCCTTAACTATTGCTAATTTTCCAGAAGGATGTTCTATGCACAAGACTTACGCATTATAGGCACAGATCCCACATTCATTGTCGTAAGTGAAGCTATCTGAGCCACAGACTGGTTGCAGTATCCTTGGGCATCCTACCAGGACGCGATCATCTATTACAGTTCTTGGGTACCTACCGCAATCAATCTGTAAAAACAGCAGGAATAGAGAAAAAAAAAAACACAACACATTTTCGATATAAAAATATAACACTCCTATGTAGTCTGCTTACTCTCCCTCAGCCTTTGGGGACAAATCCATCATCAAACTAATTCCACTATCAAAAGTGGAAGCCAGAGTCAGTTCTGTGGGAATTCTCTCCTGCTGAAAAAAAATGGCATAGCAAGAAGGACTGTGATTTGGATTTTGTGAGGTCCTTCATAAGATCCTGCTGGAGCTATCCAGGTGTTGAGATCCAACCTTCAGCCAACCCATTTTCATTTTATTCCCAGTTACAGAGGCTAGAAGTCCAGATTAGAAAAGCACAGAGACATGGTACCAGATAGTCCATAAAAACCCTCTCAGCTTTGGTTATCATCAGATTTTAATTCCCTTCAGGCTGTGCAGACCAGCTGTGCACATTCTGTTTTCCTCTTGTGTGGTGTTTGAGCTGTCCCTTTTTACAGCCAGCTGAAGTTTTCCATGGACTTTGTCTTACCATAATAGATTTTGGCTCACATTCTCCATCATGTGCCTTCTCCACACTGGCCGTGTGTTCCCTAGAAGAAAGCAAGACCTGTGCCAGGGATCGCAGAGAGCACATCGCCTCAAGGCTGGCGGTGTTAGCACCCAGCTGCTAACTCACATGCTCCTTTGCCCAGTCCATCTTTAGGGGATGAAGCTGCCACCCTTACCTTGAGCCCCTTGCCCTGAGGCATCTGCTAGGTTTCCAGCAATACTCACTTGTTGTGGAGGCAGATCCCACACTCGTTGCTGTACGTGGTGCCATCGGTGCCGCAGACTGGCTTCAAGTTCCTCGGGCAAGCTACCCAGACCATCCCATCCTTGCTGATGCCGCTATTATACTGGCTGCAATCAACCTGCAAAAGCAGCACAGAATCAGTCCCAACGTTGGCTCCTTCATGGAAAGAAACCCCCATGCAGCCTCTCACCACCGCAGCCACAGCACCTGCAGCTCCTGCTGGGAGATAAATTAGAGGTATTATTCTGAATCTGCTCAGGCAATCAGGAGGAGTGAATCTTCTCTACAGAAGTTTCTGATTATGCTTTCCTGCTGGGGTTTGGGGGAGGCACGGCACGGAGGAAGGATTGTTGTGGGTGAGACAGTGCCTAATAAAGGCAGCTGGTAATTGGGAGACGGGCTGTACACCAGAGCCCTCAGCTCAAAATCTGATTGTTTCAAATTGTACTGCAGTCTCTGGTGAGTTACAGGAGTCTTGTAACTGCGTGGGGAGAACCTGCAAATCCATCGCACAGACCCTGCTGTTTTCCTCTCTATGATATAGGTACAGAAAATCTATGCAAGGAACACAGTTCTGCGGGTCTTACTGTATAGAAAAAAATATCAGAACCACAGTCTTTGATGTTTTCAAGCATATCATCTTAAGACAGTATTCCTCATGGGGAGGTAACCTACTGCCTTTGGCTTGGAGAAACTAAATTATGTCTAAGAGTTAATATAATAGGATTGCATAATTACTTCTCACTTTATTTTATTTAATGAACTAAAAATATTATTAAAAATGGGGGATCTTTTACTTTCTCATGAAATTGGCAATATCATTCAATCATGCACTGGCAAATATTATTTGAACAGCCAAGCTTTCATTAGATTTAATCCACTTGCTCATCAGGTAATTACATACTGTTTCTACTTTACCAGAAGCCTGGAATAGAACAGAATAAATAGACCTGTAGCTCACCTCAACTCCAAAGACAACACCTGGAAAAAAAAAAGAGATGGAAAAGAAAAAAAAAAATCAAATTATTGATATGCAGAGAAGATATATGTAAATCTTTTCATGAAACTGTTAAATTCAGTGACTGTTGTTGACTAGGAAAATATGGAGTTTTACATTATGCCAGTAAATGTTCATAGGATGTATTAAAAGTTACTAAATAAAGTTTCATTGCACTTTTGAGAAGAGATAAAACAGGGGAGAGCACATATATTAATCCATCCCTAAGATGTTACAGGTACTTTCAATTCGGTACTCTTGGATTTTTACCTCTTCTAAGAGGCTTTATGTTTGTCTTTCAAAAGTTTGGACATGCATGTTTAAAGTGACTGTCGATGACTGGCACTGTCCATCTCCAAACTCATCCTTCTTGCTTACCAGGAACAGCACAGTAAATTTACAGAGCAGTCCTAGAGGTTGAAGTTTTCACTCATATTGCTCACATGAATAATGATGCCATTTCTAATAGTTTTACTTTGCCCTTATACACAGTACTCCCGTGTGCAAGCTCCTGCCCTGCACTAGGACTGCTCCTTCAGCAATTTGCTCCTACAAGAAGATGAAAACAGTCTCCTGCATGAGGTTTACTGAAACCTCCTCAGTCTTGAAGTCTAATTTTTTGCTACACTGTCTCAGGAAGAATATTACCTCATGGAATAAGGCTCTCCGCCACATTACAATACCCAAATACTTTTACTGAAATGAAAATTCAGCTCTAATTCAGCTAGATTGATCTCTGCAATATCCCAGGAAATACTCACCTAAGCAGCAGCAAAGGGCTAGAGCCGCCTTCACGAAAACCCCTGTTACCTTCATGGCAGACAGAGGTACCGCTTTAGTGCAGCCTGCTATCTCTCTGTACCGGAGAGGAAGATTGCAGGTGGGAGCAGGAATATATAGCACACCACGGTATCAAGTGGTCCCACCTTATTAGGTAATGCTCCAAGTCTGTCATCAACATTCAAAGCCAGAAACGTACTTACCCAGCTCTAGATTTCTAGCTAATGATTGACACAGGCATGCATACCAGGAAGCGGCCTTTTGCGTGGCTCGAGGGGAGCCTGGAGCGTGCCAGGACCCTTTTCCTCCCAGATGGATCTGCCCCAGCCCTGGGCTGCCCTCCCAGATGGATCTGCCCCAGCCCTGGGGGGTCATGCCCTTGCATGGCTGCGGCACGTTGCAGGCTCACATCTACCCTGCGGCTGGCTAAATGCAATTAGATCTTTCTCCTCCTCTATAGTTTTCAACTAAGCTGATAGCTGATAGCCAAAACCCCCATTATTTAACCTCAGAGCATGATTTTGTACTCTTCACTGCTGTATTTCATCCCAGTTTGAGCCCAGGCAACTTCAGCCCAGAAGGTCACCCTGTGCTCTGTGGGAGAAATCCTGCTCTTCTGCTGGTTTAAAAAACTCAGCAGTGCTCTGCTCCACATGCCAACTTTTTCTGTACTACAGCAAGGAGCAAAAATATTAAGTTTCATCCTAAAAATCCATCTTCTTGGCTGTTCGCTGATAACTCCCATGGTAGCCTCTGCTCATCTGCTACCACCTCCCCCATGGCCGGTTCCTGACCCACCTCGCCAAGCCTAAGTGACACCATCCCACAGGGCAGCAGGCCAAAAGCTTTTGACGTCTGCATAGACTAGATGTACTGTATTTCTTTTATCTAGGAATTCAGCCAACTTTGCAAAGATTGATATTAGCCCAGGCATCGTTTCCTTCCTGAAAATTCACTGTGTACATTATCCCTTTACACTTTATCTCTTTAGTTTTCTTCAAATTTCTCCTGAAAGTTTGCCCACTATTAAGGTAACAGAACTTGGATTGGTCCTGAACACTTTTTTTTGTCCATAATTTAAGCAGATTTTGGCAATTCTTTGGATTAGTCTTAATCCCAGTCTTCTCAATCGGGATCCTAAATTCTCCAAATTTCTCACTAACTTCTAATCTTTCAAATTCTGTACTTGGTAATCAAAATCCTTACTTGCAGATCTGTTTTTGACATAATTTAAACAGACCGAGCTTGTGTTGAATCATCTCAGTTTTATTTTCTAAGAGAAGAAAATCTCCATCATCTTTCTCACTTGAAAAGCAAATACACAATAACATGATCTTGGGGATTACCTAATGGAAAATTCTATTTACTTTCATATCCAGGAGCTCTGCTAATATTAGTAGTTTGCAGCATGCACCTGCAAAGCTAAAGTCTCCCCAAATACCAGCATTTCCAGCTACATTAATCTCTAGTGACATTAGAAAGATCTCTATTCATATATCTTGTTTTCCTTCCTTCCCCCTGCTATTCAACCTCGATATCTCCCGCCCTGTCCCTTATCTCAGTTCCACCAAGTGTCAAGGACTCCAGACCTTTGGACCAATGCAGGCCTCAGCTACAAGGACCTCTGTTCATCCTGATTACAATATCCGTCTCTCAGGGCTTATTCCAGCCAAGACTATCGTCAATTAATGCTTCCTGGCAGAGGAAAATGTATCTTGACAACTTAATTGCCCGACTCTGTAAAAGCTGTCATGGTCAAGCGAATTCCTACCAATGTCCACAGAGATGACACCTGAACCTTATCAGAAAGGAGATATTATTTGCAAACCAAATCTGCAGTTAAAATAGATTGACTCAGCATGTTCTGTCAAGATCAAAGCAATTCTCTTCCAACTAAGTTATTAAATTTGGGGAATAGTTTGCAATAGGAGACAGATTAAAGGGACAGAACAGCAAACACCTGTCAAGGATCTACAGAAGAAATTTGGATCTAGAAAACATCACCGCAGCAATAGCACGTGCCTGCTGTCCCCCACCTCGGCCGAAGCACATAGTGCCTCAGTATGAAGTCCTGCCTCAGCTTCAGGTCCCTGCCTTGTGCACAAGGAAGATCTATGCTGCAACCCTACAAGTGAGCCGCCGGCTTCACAGAGAGCAATTGGGCAGAGATTTTTCCACCAGCCATTTGTCTGGCAGGACAGAGCCTTTCAGGACCTGCTGCACCTTCTGGTGCAGCACATCCCACCCAGGCTGGACAGGGAGCTGCAGAAGAGGGAGACCTTTGGTTGCCCCCATGTGTTTACATTCTTGTGTTTGTGCAACCCCCACTTGCAGTCACTCTGTGTTGATGTCTACCCATTTATTTTCCCTTCATCGGGCGTGTTGGGAGAGGGTGGCTCTGCAAAGCCCACCTGGCAGAGCAGCCCTGGACATGGGCACTCTGCTCCTTTCTTCTGCTGCCTTTCCAGGTTACCTCTAGTCACAGCTGTGAGTCGTCTGTCACCATTTCTGCAGAATTTCACTGACACAGAACAAGAAAAGAAGCGACCCCTTTGAGGCCAGAAGGCAATAAAGCCAACTCACCTGTTTTTCAGAAATATAAGTAGAAATTGTCTATGCTTGCCATCCACAAACCAAGCGTGAGGTTGTTACTACACCTAACACTAAACTGTTTCTTTTGGGACCTTCAATGTCAAGGCGAATGATGAATTCTCATCTGGATTTGTAATTTGCAAGTAGTTGCATTTACATCTTACTATTTTCAGTGAACAACTTGAGTGGAATTGCTCATACCTTCATGCAGGGGAAAGCGTTGAAAGTTCTTGTGTTGTAGTCCCGGTGGGAGGGCTGGGCAGCAGGAGGGCTCCAGCAGCAGACTGGAGTAGGGATATCCCAAGGAAATGGCCTGGACAAGAGCTTGCTGTAGCAGAGAGGCCCTCGCAGGAAAGGACAGATGTGCTAACAGATGCCAAACAGGAGCCCTAAAGAGAGGAAAGAGAGAAGACCATTCACCAGTCCCCAGGATAAAAGCAGATGGGCCATGGAGCAGAAGTTGTGATAATCAAGGGAAATCATAGTATCATAGAATCATTTAGGTTGGAAAAGACCTTTAAGGTCATCACATCCAACCATTAACCTAGCACTGCCAAGTCTACCACTAAACCACATACCTAAGCACCACATCTACGCGTCTTTTAAATACCTCCAGGAATGGCGACTCAACCACTTCCCTGGGCAGCCTGTTCCAATGCTTGACAACCCTTTTGGTGAAGAAAGTTTTCCTAACG
>NW_008796044.1:9690722-9692738 GCF_000699145.1 Aptenodytes forsteri | reverse complement strand
CGCCCTTCACCTGCCTCCATTGCCAAAGCTACAAATCCAGCTCACTTCATTGATGTGAAAATATTTATTATAGAAATTTTAAAGAACATCTGATATAGGAACTGACAATCTTTGTCCCAGGCAGTATCTACCTCCTAAAAGCTAGAGCAGAAGAGAAGAGGCTGTTAATACAGTAAAGGAAATCACAACCTGATGACACAGCTAAGAGTATGAAATACACCCTGCCAGAGCCAATTCTCAGCATACAGAAGAACTTGTAATTTCAACCAAGTCAGTAGAACTACACTCAATTGCACCAGGCCTATTTTATTAGAAAAAAGGTCACAAAACAGTCACTGAGATAAACCTGATAGGACACAGCTGGACATACAGACAAAATAGCAAGTAAGCCCAGACACCAACAGTGCAGGCCAAACGTCATGCCAGACTTTACAATGAACAAGGGCAGGATGAGGGAAGAAAAAAGCTGTTGATCAGCATTTTATGCTCAGGCAGGCAGGCCACCGCAGTAAACACAGCTCTGCCTCACTTTGCTTACCAAAGAGCTTCGCATCTTCCACAAACTTCTGCGTTCTCCTTCGGACATTCTCAGAATCTGCCAAAGCTTTCCGGTATCGCTCCTGTAACCGCAATAGCAAGGGGAGACATCAAACAAGGAGGTAAACCCCATTTCCTGACAAGTTGGCAATCCCTTAGAAACACTTTAAGAGGAGCCCCCTTCACGTCAGAAGCTTGTGCTGGGCTCCTGCATTTTCATTGCATGCAAACCCAAGTCCCTCTCCTACTGATTAATCAGCACAACTGCAACTCCCTCAAAAGACCCAAGTGAAGGTCAGAAGCATTCAGGGCGCAGCTCAATTGAACACCGCGTTGTCAGGATGCTGCTTTTTGCATGACTCACTGCGGCTACTGAGACACTCCTTTCTCCAGCAGGCAAGTTGGCGGTCTCAGCAACAGATCTGCAACCAGCTGATTTATCACTTGGTGCGGTAGTACTCTCAAGGCGATTATCTCCAGAATTGCCTGCCCAGTGCTGCAGTATTTAATCCTCCTATTAGTCACATCTGTTTTTCAAAGTCCCTATAACATGATCCCTACCATTTCCACCACACCACTGTCACTAAAGAGGACTTTCCTTCTCAACCTGGATCCAGTGCGACACCATATGTGATGCTAGTCAGGACGCATCTACTGCTGTTCCCTCTGTACAATGCTGTGAAAGAACTGACCACACCATCTCCAACATACAGTTTTGCCTGCCAGTATCATACTATCAGTGTCTTGCTCCTAGGTACTACTGACAGATGGCATTTCTGGGGAAGGCAGACCGTACTTTCACAGTGCGCCCTCTCACACTTAGAGCACAGCTGCTTTGAAGGCTGCCATAGCAAAGCGGCGTTGTGTGCATGTTACAGGGCTTACAGAAAAAGCTAGGGCTGAAAGACAGACCAAGTCAAGGGGACTGAACGAAAGACATCATGATGCCACCAGCAGCACACTCACAGTTAAATCCCGGACTTGTTCTTCAAAGCCAATTTGATGGCTTTGTGCTCTAAGGCACAGTCAGAAAGGGGATGCTTGGGCTCATCACGGGGATCTTCTGGGCCACACTCATCTCCTGTACTTCTCTGCTGAGCTGCAGTGCTGAAAACACATGGGGACCCCCTGAAATACAACTAGTGACAAAGAAGGAAAGTTAAGTAACAACAGGGTCAAAAAGAAGAATTATAGTTTTGTGTCATTATTAAAAGCAGGCTCACTTAAAAAAGGTACATAGATTTCTAGATAAAATTTTAGCTCTTTTCAGAAAATATGGACAACTAGCACAGAAATACAGAGATAGATGTTTTGAAAAATTCTTTTATTTTAGACTTACATGTCACTACAGAGGCTGTACACCACTTCTTTGACATACCTTGAAAAGAGTCACATTTTCACAGGAAAACAAGTTGTGGGTTGCATTTTTGCTGACCTCCCAGTACAGGTGATCAATACTGGATGACAAACTTACGAACC
>NW_008796044.1:9683856-9689481 GCF_000699145.1 Aptenodytes forsteri | reverse complement strand
CCAGCCAAAGCTCTCTGTTCAGCCAGGCCCGTCTTCTCCCCCGCCGGCTCGTCTTTTGGCACATGGGGACAGCCTGCTCCTGCGCCTTTAAGATTTCCTTCTTGAAGAATGTCCAGCCTTGCTGGACTCCTTTGCCCTCAGGACTGCCTCCCAAGGGACTCTCTCAACCAGTGTCCTGAACAGGCCAAAGTCTGCCCTCCAGAAGTCCGAGGTAGCAGTTCTGCTGACCCCCCTCCTTACTTCTCCAAGAATTGAAAACTCTATCATTTCGTGATCAAAATAATAATCCAATTATTGAATAATCAATCGAATAATGCTGAAACCCCCAGGTACCCATACACAGCAGTTGCTTGGTGGGATTGAGTGTCACAGGGATGTAGGGAGAGCTCTGCCACAGACCCAGAGGGGCTTCAATGCACAAAAAGCATCAGGCTTTCCACATCATGACTCACTCAGTTCTTGAAGAAGCAAATGCCCCTAAACTGCAGGATTTCTGGCACTGTCTACAGTGGCAGAATGAGAGGGATCCCCTGGCTGGAGCACACCATGCTGCCATGTGTGGGCTCTCCCTCCATGGTGGCTGCGAGAGCAGCTGGAAGGTGGTGGGCAGAGCTACCAGGCTCCAAAAGGACAGACTGCAGAGGACTGAGAAACACCACGGTGAGTTCAAGGTTTGCTGAGTCGCCTGCCAGAGTCAACAGTCCTCACTATATACCAAGAGCAGCATTTGCACACCCTGAAGAATTGCGTAAGTACCTGACACCTTTTGGGGGGGGGGGGGAAGCAAGAGACTCAAGGCCCCTGCAGAGAACAGTTTAGCTCAAAACCCAACTGTGTTGAGAGGCCTGGAGACTGAAGCTGCCAATTCATAACGCCAGTTCTGCAAAATCTCAGAAACTGCTGTGAACCACACAGGGTCTGTGGATCTTGGCAAGAGACACCCTTAATAAAGCGTAATTTACAGCAAACTGAAGACTCCCCAGAGTGCTGGTACTTTTCCAGGTTCTTAGAGGACTGTTTTGGTCTCGTTACTGTGTTAGAGGGCAACATAAAGTGTAACAAAAAGCAAACATAAAAGAAAGGGTGATAAACTCCCAATACCTCGAGCCTTTGCCTCCTTCTCCCCAGGAACCTCACAGAAGTAACGCGTGGCATCACTCACACAGAGTCCCACTGGAGCTCTGCTCCACGCAGCGCTGCTCAGGACAGACATGATCGGCGAGCCCTTGGAGCGATCTGCAAAAGGGGGTTGAAAGCAAGAAAGGACTGACCAGGCAGACTGCTGAGAGCAGAAAGGAGTTAGCATTGCTACCTCTGGTAGGGCTGTTAACGACAGCACAGGTGGTTTTAGCAAGTCACTGTCCTGCGCATTCTCGACAGACGGGTTTGGAATCTGATTAACGAACCCTTATCACCAGCTGCGATTTTTGTGGATGATAATTTCTGCTGGCAGCAGGAGAAATTCAGAAGGTGCTCAAACACTGACAGAAGAGGCTACTAGGGCACCGTCTTCATCAGGCCATTGCAGGTTTGATAGGTGATTATTTCAATACCTAAATACTTGAAATCACTACAAATCATAATACCTTTCAAGTGCACTGATTTTCATTTGCAAGAATTTATTTTAAGCCACAAATTTGCACTGCTTTTATGAAATCATATAGATGTTCCTGCACATGATTTTAGCTGGAATCAGTGAGCAGACATCATCAGAGAACATTTTTACTGTCTGATATTCATCATTCTCAGGCTACATAAATAACATTCAAGAATTTACTTGTTTCATCACAGCTCAAAGGCAGACAAATTCTGGTCCTGGTTAGCTGTTTTAGGGGATGCAAACTGGTGACTTTCACCTGTGACTGTATCAGGTGACAACCTGGTGACTGTACTCGGTGAGGGGATTTTCCACATAGGGATACACAATAATTTATTTCTAAATCATAGTGTTTGCTCACATTAAAAATCAGCATACAAAATATTAACAACTACTTATGTCAGAGTCTGCTGATAATAAAATCAGATTTTATTATTACCAGCAGAAATAAAATGTGATGCATGCGTAAGCATTTTGAGAGTTTAAAAATCAATTCTCATTAACTGCAGTAGAAAAAAAGGATTTGATAACTTAATTGAAAAGAAAAAAATCTGTCTTTGGTGGGAGTGAAATTAATTGGTATTAGGTAAAATCTTGCCAAAATCTGGAAAGTCACTCCAGCCTTATCCGCAACAGAAAATGTTTACAGATCAGGTCACAGCTAAAATGGACTCAAACACTGTGTGTGTTCACTCAAGGTCTTCTGGAAATGCCCCGCAATAAAGTTTACACAAATAAAGAATGTATTTGCTTTAAGTAACAGCTATAGAAGAAAGTACAGGAAGTGCGTGCAAACTGCCAGCAGACTTCTGTTAACCCACCATCAGAGTCTCCTGCTTTGTAAATCCCACCCCACTTTCTGATGCATTGCCCCCAACTAGCCAGGGAAGCCTTCAGCTCAAAGCCCTGGCTTCATCTTAAAATAGTCTCAGACTATAAATGAATTAGAACTGTCTGTAAATCAGTTACATCTCAAAACAACAATACTTTTCCTTAAATAACTTAAGCCATTCAACACCATGGAACTTCTCACTTCACTATCTTCCCCATAGCACCAGGACCACAAAGGAAGGACCCCTCCCCTGCAGGAGATGGCTCCTGGGATAGGCACTGGCAGAGCCCTTGCGCCTACAGGGCCTTGTTTGGGGAAGGAAGTTCAGGCCAAGACAGAAGGATGACCCAAAAGCACGTGCTGATGGTCCACCAAGATGGCTGAGCTTTCTGCTTGGTCAGCACTGCCTCAAGGGCACCATCAGCACTTCTGCCCTCTTAGAGCAAGAAATGCTGCTGGCCAAATTCACATCTCCAGATCTCAGAGACCTTCCCAGCTGTGCCCCCAACTCCAGCTTCAGTAGGGCAGGGCTTGCCCACCATCTAACATGACTAGTCAGGGTGTATCTAACTTCCCACAACTGCTCAAAGTGGTCTGGATTTCCCAGTGCCTCAGATGAGGAGGGTAGAAGAGGACACTTACTGCAACAGTTAAGCTGCCAGCCCAATACTTGGGGTGCTTTAAAACCAATTTTCCTCTGTGGGTTTCCAAATGTAAACCAATTAAATCTCAAAACAACCCTCTGAGGTAGGTAAGTATCTTTTAATGTCTGTTTTACAGGCAAGAGAAAAGGGCTGAAAGGGCGGTGAAGTGATTGACCCAAGACCCCACAGTGAGTCAGAGATAACCTGAGCCCCAGTTCCTCCTCACAAAACCCCAGACCACGCTCTTCCTCCTCAGGTCCAATATCTTCACTGGGTATTTACAGCAGCTGGTGCACCCCAGGGGCCTCTGCACTTGCTTATTGCCTAAGGGACACGTGGTGTAAAGCTGGAGTGGGGACCCCTGCGTCCCTCCCGTGAGGCTTAGTGAAGAAGAGTGACATGAAGCTGCTGAGTTATCTTTATTGTAGAAGCACGCTAAGACACAGCGAGGCAGCAGAGACCACAATGGCACGTGTGGGGCAGACCCAGGAAGACACCCACTGGGTCCCCACAGCCCTTCGCCCTCCACCTGAGCAAGGGCAGGCCCCATTCACTGCAGAAGGGAATGAAGGCAGCTCTGGCAGTCCTGGGGACTCAGCAGCTCCCCTGATGCTTGACATCAACTCTTCCTTTACTTGCCCTAGGAAGACAGGAGGAGACAGTTTATTACTATAGTCCCAGACAGCAAAGGGGCCTGAAAGGACCACAAGGAAACCTCAAAGCTGTGATGCTCCTGTGCTCTGTAGGGGTTCTGAGCCACCCCTCTCTCACCGCAATGGGGAACAGCAGCACGCTGCTCTGCCAGCATCCTTCCTGCTCTGCAGGGACAGCTTGGCTGAAAAACCAGAGCCGGGGGGGAAAGGAATGGGCAGAGCCCACCACTGCAAGCACTAGAAAGTTTGCACACTCCCACGAGCTCAGCCCCACCATCCCCTGGCTGCAGCAAGAGGAAAAAGCACACTGCAGAGCCCTTTGCCCCAGGCAAGGTTGAACACTCCAACCCTTGTGAAATGCAACCTCCAAAGGACAGGCTGGCTCAAAGGGGGTAAGTCACTGCCCCCCCCTCTGTACCTTTGGTCACAGCAGATCCCTGGTGTTTGCTGGCAGTTTGAACTCCATTATTTCTGGAAAGAAAGAGCAAAAAATAAGTCCATCCCCAAGCATGACCACTGCTGTGTGACACTTGCAGAGCACTAGTATCTGTGTGACAGCCCCTCCGGCCAGCTCAGCGGCCACATGAAACAACTGCAGCAGAGCCTGGCACCAGGGCAGGCACATTGGGTTGCTGCCAGCCTAGGAAAACAAGACTAATTTCAGCCTGAAGCTAGGTGCTTTCCACACCTACTACCTAACTGGGAAAGGTCCTGCTTTTTCTTTTTCCTCCTTCTGCCACCTTAAAAAGAAACATGACAAAATAAAGAGCATTGTAAGAAAACTGGGACTTGCCCATTGCAACCCTGGGAGTTATCTGTTAAGAAACAAATTTAAAAAAAAGGATAAACTGGATATGTCCTTTTTTCCTGACCTATTGATTAACATGGGCAGACTGGTGACTATCACATGGGTGATTGGTGGAAAAACCTTTGAACAAATAAAGGAACTGCAAGATATGCAGCATTAAAAGTGAAATGTACTGGAAAGACCCATAATTAGTTCACCCGTATGACACAGCACTGCAGGACCTAGTGGCCAGCTAGCTTACCAAAAAAGATATCTAAACCCAGGACTCAGACCTACATTCATCCACAGTAAAGCAGCACGGGATCAAAGGAATTTGGTTATGGCACAGACCTCCCGGGGAAGGTGGTGAGCCCAGACACCAGCCAGCCCAAGGCCCCGGGGACAGGCTCTCTGCAGCAAGGTTTTCCACCACAGCAGTGCACAGACACACCCTTTAGTGTCAGATCTCTCATCCACACTGCTCTCATCCCTTCCTACGAGCATCCCTCCCTGATGGCAATCTGGTCACCAGGCAGGCAGAGTTGCCAGAAACACCTGGAAATCCAGTAGGAGCTTTGCAGGCAGGAGTGGATGCAGATAATGAGCTGTGAAGGAATGAGGCAACTTGGACACACATTTTGTCAGTCAACCCAGCACCCTCCATGGATAATTTCAAAATATAACTCGAGGAAATACTACATTTTTGGGTAACAATTTCTTATCTTCCTCCAAAGCTTAGAGAGGCCTTTGCATTTTCGTTCTGCACATTGCAACTGTCTAAAACAACTTCTGATGCCAAAAGCACCACTGGAGCTGGCTTCCTCTGGGTTTTAAGTAGCATATGTTGAGTGCCTGGATCCTCAGTAGAAAAGAGAATTCATTATACTGCAAGTTACTGTGAATTTCAGTGCTGAAAATAACATTGCTCTGTTCATTGTTCATAAGCTTCCAGCTGAGAAATAGGGAAAGTCTTTGAAGGACTCAAAAGGTTTTCCAAGGAAATGGGCTTCCATAAATTTCCAATCTGATTCTTCAGGTAACATAATATACATAAATAAGGAATAAATCATTGGGGGGGGGGGGGGTGTGTTTTTTTTTCCCCCACGGAAAAA
>NW_008796044.1:9664331-9683666 GCF_000699145.1 Aptenodytes forsteri | reverse complement strand
TAAAAAGAATTGACTGGAGCGGGCACGGGGGGGGGGGGGGGTTGGCTTTTTTTTACCCCAGGGAAAAAACTCATCACTTTCCCTTTTAATTGCATTCAACTCTCCTTGGAATACTTAACATAGCTACAAGCTGTCTGACTTTCAGTAAATGGCGTATTCCTCTAATTGCAAAGGCTTGAGAGCTGTAACAGCTTGGTAAAACACAAACCAGTAAGGAATTCCAGACCAGGCAGAGTTTTGTGGGAATCCTCTCTATTTTTCAGTTGTCATAGTATACCAAATCTCATCTGTCTTGGGCAGTGTAAGCACAGTCACCAACAGGCTTGCACAGTGCCTGGTCTCCCTGCGTTCCCAGAATACACGAGCCAAGAGTGGCTCCATCACACTAAAGGTCAATACATGAAGGCCTCCAGTAAGATAACAGGCAAAATTATTTCTCTCCGCGCTACAATTTCATCAACTTTAAACAAAGTTGAGCACTTTGCTGCTTTACAGAAGAGGGGGAGAGGAGCTGGGATGTTTACTTTTTAGTGTTTTGGGGATCTGCTGGCATCCTGGCACTGAGCAGAGGAAGGCATGGCATGATGCTATGGCATGATAGCTATCCCACAGGAAAGCTCTTTGTTGCCTACAAACACATTGATACCAAATTCATATTCAGAAGCCAAAGCTCCTATCCAAAACTTTACAGAACTTCTCCGTTTGGCTGGTTCAATATTTTGATTCTCTCCAGGTTTGGAGAGTGGGAACAAATCTTACTATTTCCCCTGGGGATGAATATTCAGTTTCTCAAGAGTTCATGCCAATACAGAAGACAGTCCCCCCTGGGTGTTACAAGGCATCCCGCACACTCAAGAGACACGAACGCAGACCCTGGCTGCAAATCAAAGTGCTGGAGACTGCCGAGCTGCCACTGGTGGAAAGACAAAGCACGACTGAGAAATATTTAACTCATCTGCTATATGGGATCACACAAGATGTCAAGGCTCAAGACCTTTCCCACAAGTATGCCACTTAGTGAATAATTTTCATTTCCCAACCATCTCTCTGAATGTTTTTTAGGAAATGAGCCCTTTATGGTTGATGCAGTTCTAGTCTTTCTGGCCTCACCAAAGTCCCCAGAGGAAAGCCAGATGTTTTCCCAGACATGTCACTCCTACCCTACAGCCTAGGTAAAACATGGAGACCATGCCCAGGTTATATATTAAATCCAAGTCTGAACCTGTATTTAAACATCTGGACCATGAGCACCCCACTCCTGGGGCTCTAATGATCCCGCCACAGATGTGGGGGCCAGGCTGGGTCCCCAGCACACACTTGGAGTGAGAAACAGGATGCCAAGAGGCACTTTGGGTGGCCATTTTTTCCCACCTGTCAGCAACACCTCACCCCAGGGGAAAAAAAAAAAGAAAAAAAAGGAGATCGGGGGCTCCAATACCCCTCTTCCCTCCCAGCCTGCGATACAGCCGAGCCCTCCCAACTTGCAGGACTCCCCAGGCTGACCCTAACAGTACTGCAGTGTGCTGCACCACATGGCTGAAGAGCAGCCACAGAGCATGGCTTTAATTAACCCATTAGTTTAGTTAATTGTTCTTTCAATTAACCTGTTAGTTAACCTGCCTGCAGGGTCAAGGTGTTGACCCCCCCCAGCTATTGCTGAAGAGCACAGCAGGGCAGCTGGTGACTGGCTGCCAACTACTTCTCATTTTTCACTCTCCACTGTGGCTGCCCAGATCAGGCCCCCCCAAGCTGAGATGGTGCCAAGAGCGGAGTTTCACAAGGGGAAAGGAAGAGATTGATGTTTCCCCAGCCCAGCCATGGCATGCCACTTACCACTTCAGGTGCAGGCTTTCGGCATTCACCTCGATAGTTTACCGTGATGTAGTTTGAAGCTCTCCTGCAAAGGGAGGACAAGACATTGCTTATTATTCACTTGCAATGCCACAGCTCTCTGCCATCGGCATGACAGTCCTCTGTGGACTCCTTAATACCTTGATGCTACTTCCAATATGATCTCATTTATTACTCCCCAAACAATCTTATGATCTGGCAGAAAGGGAATAGGGGACTCTGGAAACTTATGTATCTTAATTAGCTGTCATCAGATTAATCTCAGGCATTTTGATCTATGTTTGCTTAACAGCAAGGCACCAAGGACACACTTGATAGTGAGTCATGATATATCAAAACAAACACTGTGCTGCAAAAGACACTTGGGAATGGTGGATGGCCCTGTATTACTGAAATCTCTCCGCCTACTCACATGGCAGCTGAACACAAGTCACATTCATTTTTGTATGTTTTCCCATCAGTGCCACAGACTGGTTGTGAGGATTTGCTGCAGAAAATCCTTCCACCCTTTACCCCGTGCAGAATTCGATCACAGTCCAGCTGAAGAGAGAAAGAAATCACATTTGGTGCTGGTTCACTTGCAAGATCCTCCTTTACGTGACTTAAAAGCGCTTACAAACCAAGCCTTGCCATGGGGCCCCTCTGCCCTGCAGCACATCCACCACACCTCCAGCAAGGCCAGGCTTGTAAAGATCTAGTGTCTCTTGTAGGACCAGCCAGCCAAGCTTTTGGGGACAGAGCCCTCCCTGCCCGGCACAGACTCATTCATCTGATCCACCTTGGCACATTGGTCCAGGGCAGGTTTATTTCTCTCACCAGGGATCCACAAGAAGATGAAAACTTCTGCTACCTGTCCCTAGTCCTCCTTATCAGGGCTTTGATGCCGTTTCATCTCCAAGAACAAAGATGAAACCCATTGGCCAAAATTATTGAAAAACCTCTACAGCAGACTCCCACTGCCCAAGGGCGGTGCAACATGCAGCACAACTTCTGACACCCAATGAATTCAGAGACACAAACATATATGAGCAGCTATGACTAATTAAGGGTGCCCTCTTGTTTCCTCTCGAGCATGACAACAGGAACATTTAGACACAGCTTTCCTTACAAACCACACGTGGCACAACCAGGACAAACTCATAACAGAAGGAGTGGCCTTTGGGGACCCCAAAAAGCCTCTCACACTTAGGTCTCCACCCTACAAGGACACCAGGGCAGGTGCTTGCAGAGTCATAGCAAATTTCAAACAGCAGAGGTCAGAGATACCACAGCCTGTTCCCTGGCACACACACAGCCCCTTCCTCAGCCTGGCCACCCACCTCTGTTCCAGGTGTTGAAAAAAGACCAAGATGAGGAGTGACTAATGGGTTCCCATCCCCTTCTCCGGGTGCTATAAGACATGTTGCAACAACTGCAAATGGTGCAATCAGAAGAGAGCTGCAGCTGGGACGGAGAGGACATTCGGCCTCCTGTCCCACCTAGAGATGCACCATTTAGCACAAACTGATGGTTTATCAACAGCACCATGGGGCAGGAAGCACCACAGGGAAGGAAGGTTTCATGCCAGGCGGCACGGGGGGGTTGGTGACATTGGGGTGCTGTGATAGCACCTGCTGGTTAAGCATCACTTGCTAATTTCATTAATGTGCTGCTTCCTCTCTCATCTGGGTAATTACTGATGACATGAAAGCAGACAACACTGACCTTTGCAATTCACTGCTAGATGCCTTCCTATGTGCAAGACATTGCTGCCTGCAGTATGACCCGTGTGCCTGCATTACTGCCAGGGCAGGCAGCCACCCCACCAGCAGCCCCACATATCACAGGTCCCAGCAGCCAGTACCACCACTCCTTTGGCTCTGGGGAGTTGGAGCTGCCTGTGACAAAACCCACGGGTGGCCCTGGAAAGAGGAGAGGAGCAGATTTGCTCTCTGAATCACCTCTCATCAGTCAGGCTCATCAGCATCCACTCCTCCCCCAGTGCTACCAGGAAATACCACTAAACCCTGAGACAGACTGGAGTTATTACGCCTAATGTTTCCTCTGGAATGCATCAAAATTGCTGTACCTGAACCACCTACCAGGATTTTTTTTTACTCAGTTATCCCTTTTCTAGAAGTGGTCAGTGACAGGGGCTTCAGAGAGAGTTAAGGCAGTTCATAGTAAGGTCCCTCCAGCCCCACAGAAACACATTGCCAAAACGTTATTTAAATTACTGCATACAAATGCTGGAGGGATTAAAACATCAGGTCATTTTTTTTAACCATCCTAGCCCTTGACAACACCCTGTGACAGCGAGATCCACAGTTTAGCCTCTCTTTTTATGGTAACTTATTTTCTCTTATTAGTTTCATGTTTTCCACTTTTAGCTTCAATGAAACTACTGCATTTTCTTTTTGTGGAGACAAGGGAAGGCAGACACCTTCATCTTCCTCCCATCTTATTCCATACACATCTATCACTCAAGTGTTTCCCCCTTTAGCACTCCCTCCCCTGCCAAACCTTGTCCTCATCCCCTGGTCAGCTCCATCACCCTGCTCCAGCCACGGCCTTTGACTCAGCACCTTGTCAACATGTGAGGGGTGGCACTCCTTGCCCCACTTAGGCTGGATGCCTGCCCCACACGTAGCCAGAGCTCAAGGCCAGTACCCTCATAGCTGATGTACTTCCATAAGGAACCAACACCAGAAGCAAAACTGGCTTAGAAGGGTCCTGTATGGGCACATCCAGCCCTGCTCCCCTTCCCTCTGCTTCAGTGCCGGGGGATACAGGGGCTAGCATCGAGATACGGATGCTTTCACTCATTCAAACCCTTCCAAGGACATGAGGCCAAGTGAGAAGCTTTAGGGTCACAGCAGGAATGGGAGCAGCTGCTGGGAAAGGAGCCAGCAGGGGCTCAGCACCAGTGAAGGAGCACCCAACAGGACAGGTCCCTGTTTCTGCCCATGCAGATGCCATCCGAGATGCAGGAGGTGGGTTTACCAGCTGGTAGGTGTCGGTGTCTCTGTTCTGCGCCTTGTGGCCAGGTGCCAGGTTGCAGTTCCTGCCGCTCTGAGCCATATTTCCTTGTGGGCTTGTCAGGGAGAGAGAGCAGAGAGGCAGCTCATCACACCCCTCCAGAACAGGGGGAGCACAGTGTGAACCCACCCTCCCCACAAACCCCCACAGCCCTTGGGGACCTGCTTGCACTATGGAAGCACCCACCCACCAAGAGAGGAGAGGGCAAGAAGCCCCCCAGCCACATGCTAACAGGGAGGCAGCCAACAGCAGGACAAACCTTGCCCTCTGCACAACCCAAGTGAATGACCACCCCAGGTCTCTGCAACCCTGTCTGTCCACCAGCATTGCTTGGTGGGTGGGGAGATGAAGGGACTACAGGAGCCAAAAGCAAGAAATCTCAGAGCTCCCCAGCAAAGGCTCTGAAAAAGCACCGAGTCCTGCCCAGGTCCAGCAGCTATAAAACAAACAGGAGTGCCTCACCAGTGCCCAGAAAGCACATGGTGCGTCAGGCACTGCCTCTGAGCCAGCGGGTGAAGATGAGCCAGGGCCAGGCAGCAGACATGCCCTGTCAGGAGACAGGGTTTGCTGAGCAAAGGTGTCCTGAGAAGGATTTTGAGCACAGCAATCACTGGTGCTTCGTGCACAGGAAAGTCAAGGACAAAAAGGAGCAAGGGTTGCTTTGCTTGCATGAAAAACATGCCCCACTCTACACATCTCTTCCCCATCACCGGCTTAGCCAGTGGGGAGAAGTGCTGTACTAAGCACCAAACACTGCAGCATTCAATTCTCCATCCCAGGCAGTGCCACTTGCGTGCTACTGAACTATTCCTGCTCCAATTAACCTCCTAACCACCCCTAGGAAAAAAAACATGTAGGTAGAAGGGAGCAGAAACCAGTGCCGGGGCTTGTGGGGTGGTCAGGGGGACAGGCTGCTGCTGTACTCACCCTCTGTTCGACGAGAAGGGACGTCTCTCATTCACACCCTGCTGTGATCCTGAACCACCGCAGCTCTTCTGCAAAAGGGGCAGGATCACATTCAACAACCAAGCATAGAAACAACTTTTATACAACTAGAGAAGAAGCAAAGCTAAAGCAGCTCCTGTCCTCCCCCCCTCCTCCTCCCAGACTTAGGATGTTGCAGGGCTGTTCCTGGAGAAGCAGGTTTGATGCTTGCTCCATACAGGCTTTAATACCCACCAAGTGTCATCATCTGAGGGCTGACAGGACTGTGGGGAGTCTGAACCTGCCCTTTATCTCACATATAGCATCACACCATCAGGAAAGCAAGAGGGGCTGTTCTGTCAGGTCCAAACATGCCCACTTTGTATGCTTACACACAGGTCCATCACCACAAATTAGCAAGGCTTTGCAATACAATCTGCTTCTCCCCCATCATTAGCTGGCTCCAGCATCCCAAGCACCATGGTCACCCCAAGCTAACCACAGATAGTCCCTGGCCATCAGGATCCCACAGACTCTCACCAGCCCCTTTATCTGAGCTCAGGGCAGGCTCCAAGTTCCATCTCACCTGGTTTGTTCTCTCCGAAGTGAGCGGTTTGTTGCGCTGGGCAGTTCCACCAGACTGACCTCCTCTTTGAGCTTCCTTTTTGCTGAAAGAAGGGGAGAGGAGGAAAAGAGTGATATGACAGTGCAAGTGCCACCGGGATCTAGGGCTGCCCTGTAAGTAAGTGTCATGCCATTAGGCACCACTTCCCCATCCACAGTTCCTGTTCCTGGTGGTCCTGTTCCTAATTCCCACCCCTAAGCCTTCTCCCTTCTCCTCACCATTCCCACTGTATGCTACATCCTGGATCCAGGTGGCTGCTTTCATATCAGGGCTCCTTCTGCATATGCTCTATGGGCATATGCATATGTAGAGAGAGAGAGCATCTGGAAGGCAAAGTACACACGTGGGAAACTCCTCAGGAGCTGCTTGCACCAGACAGTCCCCTGGGAAAGGGGCTGCTCTCTATCAACCTTGCTTCTCCTCCTCTACTCCACGCTGCTTCTCACCTGCCCCTGGGCCCTTCGTGCCGAAAGGGAAGTGGGAAAAGGGGCAATGGCCGGAGCCCTACTGCCAGAGCATCTCTTGGAGGGCCACTGGGATTCAGGACTCTCTCCCAGGCATCGCCTAGATGCAGCTCCTCAGGCAGAAGCTGCGGTTTCACAGCAGCAGGTTTCCCTCTTTGCTGTTGTTGCTCAGAGGAAGCTGTACTCACAACTTATCAGCACACATGAGACATTTGTTGGTGTGCTGCTTGCCAGAGGAATCCCGAACAGGGTCGTTCTCCCTTGTGCAGGACAGTCGTCCACCAGCTTCAAACTGGGAGCGATACTCACTGCAGTCATCCTGCAGAAAGAAGGCAGCGATTAGGGCACCCTGTCCTCCTCACCTTATTGATCTTAGAAATGTGGGGTTTTCTGCCAGGAAAGCATTGAACCATCACAAATGCATCACAGGAGAGCCTGGGTGTGGGCAAGAGAAGAGGGTGTGCAGCACCAGCCACTTAGTATCTAAACAGAGGAGTGAGTCAGAAAAATTATGGGTCCCTCTGCCTGCACAGCACGTGTTGGGAGTTTTCTAGTATGGTCCAACTAATTATTATTCTCCTTGTCGGGCTATTCAAAGCATGCCAGTGATGTGACCAATACAGTAATGAAGTCCCTCCCACTTCTCCCAACATCCTTAATACACAGCTACAGCCTTTTCCCAGATTGTAGCTCAGATAATAATTTCATTTACAAAGCGAGTAGTACCCCCAAAACCAACCACACTTTGGGACGTGTCTATCAAGAAGCAGCAGTTAAAACATAAAAGTACAATGCAAACATACTTAATAGACCATGAGCAGTGGAAGGTTGTTTGGAGAGAGAATGATTAATTTGTTCCCTGTTCAAAATCGCTGTACAGAAACTATGTTAATTTGCCCCTATTATGTAACATGGATGTAAACATTCAATCCCCCTACTTTCAACTATTTCAGATACTGCAATAGCAGATTCCAAACAGCAAGTACAGATAAATAACTGGATCCACTTACTCTACATTCAATCCCCCTACTTTCAACTATTTCAGATACTGCAATAGCAGATTCCAAACAGCAAGTACAGATAAATAACTGGATCCCACTTACTCTATTTTTTTTTTTACAAATTGGTTTTAATACTTGCAATTTTCTGCCCATTTTGTGCATAGGAGTTTTGGCTAGCTTGCATTAAGGTCCTTAGCAGGTCACTGACCTCATCCTTTGCTCCGCTCAGAAGTTTCCAGCACCTCGTCCTGTCTGCCAGGGGAAGATTTCCCCAGCATTGTGTCTTGCATCCCACCCGGGGCACCTCAGCTTTGCTGCTGGACTAACGCTGGCAAAACACTCAGTACAAACCCCCACATTTCCCTAGAGCCAAACTAGCCATGGGTAGGAGAGAGATGATCCAGCGCAGGATGAGCCTGCACCTGCTGTGGTCAGCAGCCACATTGCATTGCTCCCATCAGAAATAAATGTCGCACCCCACCTCAGAGGGGCTGCCCGAGAGGCTCACTGCTTCTCCCCATCACCAGCGTGTGCTCACACCCCTGTGCAGTTCAGGCAATGCTTTCCCTCCCCAACAAGCCCGGAAAAGCTCTCCCAGCCCCTCTGTGCCTCCATCCCTGTGACCAGCCCAGCACCCCGATCCTCCGTCTCCAAGACGGATCTGCCTTCCCCTAGTAGCCTCTCAAATGGTCTTCCTTTGAACTAGCATTTCTGGAGCTCTGTTAACTTCCCGACCTCTGCTGCAAAAACCTCGCTGAGTACATTCAAGACTTGCATTTGCCTTTTTCATGGCCTGTCGCACCCCTGACCCACTAATGCAGGGCTTTATCCTTTGTCACTTCTAACAGTAAGGAATTCTAACAAGCAGGAATTCTTGTTAATCACTGGCTCTGTGATCTTGCACTGTTATTACATTTTATCTTATTTCTATTACTCCAGGCCTCAGCACTATCCAATTAGTCCTGAGTGATCTGCTGATCCTCCCCTGCTGATCCTCCCTCCCAGCTTTGCCATCAGCAAATTTCACCCACACTTTCATTTCTTTGTGCCAAAATCTTTAGGAAAAGCACTGAAACAGGATTATCCCCAAGATTTGAGCTTAAGGGGACCACACCAGTCCCTGCCATGGCAGAAATCGAAAGGTAAGTGTTGGAAAGGGACTTTCTTCCCCCCTCTTACAGAACTGCTTTTGCCAGGAAAGCATCAGTGCACAGGGGCACAGTGGCTGCAGGGTGGCAGGGCAAAGGTGGCAAATGGCAGCATGGTGAGAACAGTTTCCAATGAGAAAAGCTAAAAACTGAGCTACAGGCCCATGGAGATAGCGCAGGGCTGAGCTCTCCTCCCAGAATATAATGATGTCTTGAACTTTTCAGAGTTTTTCACCCAGATTTTTCATTTTAACCTAATTAGCACCCTCAGCAGCACTGGCTTCTCCACCCTTGAGCCAGGTTTCAGGACAGTACAGCACAGCCAGTTTCTTATTCTGATGGGATTTGCCTGTCCCTAAATCCACAGGTCAGTGGGATAGACCATAACATTCAGGCAAGTTGTTCACGCTCTTGAATCCCCCAAGTGAACAAGAAATAAGGAGGGAAAGGAAAGTGGATCTCAAAGTTAAATCAGTAGAGACAGAGCAACTCAGTAGAATAATGTTGTCTTTTCTCCATCTTGGGTGAAAATCCAATAAAGTTTTATATTGACCTACCTAATACTTTAATCTCACCTTATCTTTTCCTTGTCTGTTTTTAGATAACTTCTGCTCATTCTCCCTTTTGCTGTAAGAGAAGCAAGATGAGAAAGTGAACACCACAGTGCTCCAGGGAGCAAGAGGTTTTCCCTGCCACCGGCTGGAGGAGGAGCGAGTGATCCCGTCCACTGGCATCAGCAGCCGGGTCACTCCAACAGCCGCTTTCTCAATCTAACCAAAAAAGCTGTTTTTTCCTCTACTCACAACTTCTCTGCACACATGATGCACTTATTGCTGTGTTGCTTCCCAGAGGAATCCCGGACAGGGTCATTTTCTCTGGTGCAGGAAAGTTTCCCTTTCTCGAAGAGATCCCAAAACTCTCTGCAGTCATCCTGTGGAAGCACCAAAAACATGGGTTGTCACAGATATGCTGACAGAGAGAGATGCATCTCCCACAAATCCACAAAGAATTATACACCAATGAATTACGTTTCACACTGTTTCATTTCCTTGAGGCATAACTCAGTGGAAAACCATAGTTTGCCTGATGTGTTCTCTTAAACTATAGCACGCAACATAAAACAAATAAATCCATATGTTTAGATGAGCACATTTGTCTTTTGCATCCTGGGTAGTCTTATTTCTAATAGATAAGACATGCAAGAGCCTGCCCAAAGGACCTAGGTTTTGCTCTAAGTATAAAAGCAACAATTTCTTAGTGAATTTTGAAGGAGGAAATCAGTTTTCCCATCTCTTATGAATGAACACACTACCAAGAATTTTAAAATCTATGCACAGTAAAAAGATGAAGCTGCAGGCATTAAAAAAAAATTCTTGTACACCCTCTTTCCAGGTATGCTAGAGTAAGAGGTGGGCATTTTTACCTTCCATTTAACATGACATTATGCATTAACTGAAGCAAAGCACTCTTTCACAAAAGGCTTTTGTAGCAAAACCTGCTTAAGCATTTCAGTCTGGTCTTTAATTTCCTCTGAACATATTTCCTTTGACTTTCAGGACACGCAAGCAGGTTTGTAGCATAAGAAACACATGCTACATATGAAGCCTTTAGGATCCTTTACGCAGCACTTTTAAGGTTATCTGCCATGTGATCTGCATTTTTTCCACCCCTCACATTGTGTAAAGGAGATGGTTTGATAACTTATCCTAGCTCTGCAGATGGGGAAGTCAAGTCCAGAAAATTACTTGCCAAAAGCCAGACAGAAAACCTGTGGCTGAACAAAGAAATTCAGCATACGTCTCTTCCTGACACTGTAAAACTGTCCTTCTGCCTTCAGGACCACACTTTGGCAAGTCAGGTGTTTAAAAAAGCTTTCCCTTAGGACAGCTATGCTTTACAAAGCCTTTAAATTGCCCAGACGCACAAGAGCTAGAAAGCTACCCTGCTTAACCAAATGTAAAAAAAAAAAAAAATACATCACTGCAACCAACGCTATCTGATGGAAACCAATTCACTCCTGCCTAGAATAAAAACCCAAGGCTCAAAAAGGCAAGTCCCTCCACATAAAGACCTGCTACTTAGAAAAACAGCTATGGGTAAAAGAAACCAGCTAGGTGCATCAACAAGATAAACAAGGGACAATTAGAGCCAGCCTGCTCCCACACCCTGCCCTAGTCACAGCTCACAGGCACCATCATTGTTATTAATTATTTGTCAGATGCCAATGGTGTGCCTTATAAATAGGCAGGTATCCTCCTTAGCCTATACTCTGGGTCAGGCACAGACCATATGTGCCATGTCGGTAATTGCCTGATAGGGACTAGATTGCCTGGGAGGAGGCGCGAGGAGTTTTAGTTTCTTTTATGCTCATGGATGGCACAAAGCCTCACGCTGCTTCGGACCCTCTTGCCGAGGCAGAGCATGTTTGCCCTGCTCCCATTGCAGACACATCGCCAGGCCCTTCCACATCGGCCAAGCCAGCATTTCCCACACCGCAGACAAGGAAACACACTCAGCAAGTGGATCAGAGGCAGAAGACGCAATGTCACCACATCATCCTGCTCCTGGCGCACCGATAAAACTGGCTTTGGTAGCGATGTTTCACCTCACCTCTCCCGAGGAGTTCACATTCCTGTTTGCCTCTCCACCACTCCCTTTGTTTTTTGAGTCTCTTTCCCTGCAAGAAAGGGAGGCGTGAGTGACAGAGCAGCATGCAGTCCTCAGACATAAAACCAAAATAGCTAGCGATTAAAGGACAGTCCTGCCAACCCCACCTCCCCATTGCGCAAGGCAGCGGGATGCACCGGCACTAGGGCTACAGCTCGGTGAGACATGCCCGAGGTATTTAGCATCTCTGCACTGGGGGCATTTTGCCATCCTTTCTCTCTGCCTAACATCCAGGTGTTTCCATTCTATTAAACACCATCTATAGAAACAAGAAACTAAATCCACGTGTGTTTTCACCCTGGATTTGCTCCTCACACACTGTGGTGTTCCCCCCCATGTGATGAGCTGGGGAGCACTACTGGGTTCAGAGGTGTGCTGAAGAGCTACAAACTGGTCCATCTGGCCCAGGACTAAAATTTTACTCTGCAGAGTGAGACAGAGCCTCCTGAGAGCTACAGGAGAGGACATGCTGCACACGGGTAGGATAGCCGCATGAACCGGTGGGTGGCCGATACTCACAGCAGCCTTTGGCACATCAGGCACTTGTTGAGGTCTGCTTTGCCATCCGGGCTGCTGACAGGCTCCTTGTGGGTGGGACAGGAAAACTTCCCACTGCGCAGAAGTGACCAGATTTTCATGCACTCATTCTGAAAAGCAGAAGAGGACAGTCAGTGGAGGCTCCCTCGGAGGCCATCAAGAACCTGAGAACAGTTTGTTCACATTTAAGCTTTTTTGGGTGGGCTACGTGCTCTCAACAGCAATAGCCTGTTCACACCAGGCCTGGGGCTACCCACGGTGCTCATCCCCATCCCTCACCACGCGTGGTACAGGCTGCACCCAGAGCCCCACTCGTGGCTCCCGAGGCAGAAAAGACAAGAAAGTTCAAAACCCATTGCAAAGGCCATTATTCATGGGAAGAGGAATACATATTTAATTTGCATACAGCTGCAAATTGCTACCCGCTGCAGGGGAGGACTCTATAATATAGCCAAGAGCAGAAAATATAGCCCTAGAAGTGCCAGTGGGATGCAAGAGTAATGAATTGACCAGAGTGACTGAAGAGCAATTCAGGCGCAAGACTGAAGCAGAGAAAAGCACAATCCTTTTAGGAAGCAGAGCAGTACTACTGCGTAATGCTGCATCAACCAATTGCCTCTTCTGCTGGGTAACTGAAATGCAGACTAGGGAGAATCAATGAACCATTTAGTTATTTTTGGCTACTGTGTTTTCCAAAAGGGTCTTTACCAAGGAGACAAAAGCTTGTTTGATTAAAACATGAATGGAGCTGACTTCTCAGTCATTGAATCAAATAATTTTCTGAGACTCAAAGGACTTGCCTTAATTCTTTTCATTATCAAACTTGGGAATTATCAGAAGCAGAGGTTTCTGCTGGATCAGAAGCAAAGTTCTGATATATCATTAGAAATATAATTCATGCCATTTCCATAGCTTCATCTCATGAGATTTCCAGTCCAGAGCTGTTTGGATATGTGCTCAGCATAGCGCACCAGACACGCTGTCAGCTAGAGCCACTGCTGTATTACAGAAGCATTGTCTCTAAACATGGAGAAATTCACTGCTTTTTCCATCACTGAAAAAGCATTATGATATCTAAGTATAGTCCATCTAAATGACTTTACTTAGAGCATGCATTAAGCAGTGTAGTTGGCAAAACAAAAGGAGAATCAGAATAGAAAAGTTTGGACTCGCCTTAATTGAAGCTTGGCTGGCAACATCTGCGATAAAAAAAAACAATGAAAGCACACAAAATCTTTGAAGGGAAATTTTAAATCAAAAGCATTTAATTAAAATACTTAATGCAGCTTCCTAATCCACCCAAATACTTCTAGATAAAAAGCTAAACCAATGCATTATCGTACACTGATAGAAAGGACTGCGCATTAGAGACTTTCTGGAACATTGCACTTGTCATTCTAATGCAAAAAGCACATACATTTTTTGCATCTTTGTGCCCTCCTTTACCGTGTTACTTTTCTCAGTCTTAACATCCAAGTTTCAAGGATGATTCAATAACTGTTTCTCTATTATTCTACCCCACTGCCTTGGTAGTTTTATCAACCTTACCCAAATATTTTTTGCTTTCTTCATCTTCGCTTAAAATTGGGATACCAGAGCTAGGCCTTATCATTGTTGTTTGTCCAAACCTTCAAATTCCTTTTCAACATCCATTCCATTTGCAGTACTTCACATAAATTGCCAAATTAATGAGTCAGCAGGTGGGTAGCTGATATCTGTTTCTTTCTACTAAGACACTTAGAGCTGGTATAACATGTTTCATCCTTTTCTCTTGCATCATCTGTGGCATCACAGGGAACCATCAAGAAATCCTCCATTAGTTCGTTTTCAGTGTAAATAGGCAGTAAAGTGAAAGACCATTGCATCAAGCCTAAGCTCCTGCTGAAGTCTCTCTATTGTAGCCATACAAAAATGCATTCCTTAGTAAGAGTGTTGACAAGAAATTCCCATTTTTCTGAATTTACCAGAAATTGTATTACACTTTTGTTCAAATCCAAGTTTTTTTTATGCAAATTCAGCCTGTTTGGAAATTTGTATTCCTCCACTTAGACAACTAGGGTTTTGGGTTGTCTTGTTTGTTCTTAAACTGTTAACTCTATAAAAATAGATACTTTCACCTATCAGTAGAACTTCACCATTTTCACATGCATGAGAAAAAGCCATTATCAAGAATGTGTTATATCAAATCAATACCAGTAGTACAGTAAAAAATGATGGTCTGCTGGTTATGCCGCTATGCTTTTTAAAGAATAAGGGCTCTCTAATCCTCTATCTCACTGTCTTTACAGGAGCTCCCAGGCTGTGTTCTGTGCCAGTCCCAGATTTCAGCACAGAGAACAGAAGTTACTAACCTGAGAAGAAGCAGAAAAATGCCAGAGCAAGGACCACCGAGGCACCTTCTATTTTCATGATGAGGGTGGCAGCTGTTTGCCTACGTTGTCTCTATTAGTGCATTGCTCAATGAAACCCAAAGAAAGGGCTCAGGTCAGATCACATATATATAGATGACCAGATTCTCCGCCTTCATTATGTCATAATCTTCCCAAGATCCATCATTAGCTGCAAAAACCAGTTTGATGACAGCAGCTCTAAATTCTAATGATCCCATTAACACAATTAATTTCCATAAGGATGGGACATATTTGAGTCACTCCCTACATTCTGTTAAGGTAAGAAAATTATGAATAGATCATTTCAGTTTCCCCACACAGCCAGAGGAATTCTTGCCATCTTCAGGGTGGTTCCGTGAGACAGAGGTACCCCAGTCAGCACACCCCTAATACCCATCATATCTCAACAAAATAGCTGAAAGGGTTTTACTTTAGTAACTTGGCTCCAGCAGAGACAACAGGAGGGCCAGCTCACTCAAGACCTCTGGAAGTCAGTCTGCTTTTATTAAAGCACCCCAGAATGAACCTAAATGGTAAGCATCCAGGCAAGGTTGAAAAACATCAGGTTTGAGGCCTTGTTGAAACTGAGTTTGTTGCTACAGTTCACGTAGCAGCTGTGCTAGTGAGAAAGCCATACTGCCAAATCCTTATCCCTTCCCTGTCCCTCCCTGTTGTCTTCAGAAGAAATTGCAGTATTATTAGTGAAAGCCTTTTCTCAGCTCAGGTGGGACCTGGCAGACCATATAGATACTGTTCAAGCAGATCAGTGCTCACAGAGGTGTGTTGTTATTGATGCTAAAGGGTCCAGCAAAGTAGCCCTGCTCAGAACTCTCTCAAAGAAGAGATAAAAATGAAGGTTGTCATCCTGTCCAGGGTTTCGCAGGAGACTCGAGAGGGGAAAATAAAGATGACAGTTTTGGAATGTGACTTACATGGGAAGCAGCTGTGTGCCTTGTTCTCCAGTGAAAAGAGGAGGATTTGAAAAGTCATTTGCAAGGTTTGAAACAGGTGGGTAAGTGAGAGAGTCGAGCAGACCAGAGCCACAAGGGGCTCGAGCATGGGCAAGCAGGCTGCAGCTGTGCAGAAAGGCAGGTTAGCACCATCTGAGGAAGGAAGAAAACATACTTCTGCAGGACATGTGTTTGGCCAGAGAGGCCAACACAGCTCAGTTCAGGTATAAACCCTTGTAATAAATTGCTGCCACGTTTCTCAGATCAGAACAGTTATTGGTGTTTACAACTGGAGCCAAAGCCAAGTAAGTAGAGAGTCCTAATTTAGTGTGTGGTCATCCCTAACATTTATTTTCAACTCAAAGCGAAATCATGTCCAGGTTCACAGTGGAGAGTTTGGAACAGAGAAGTAAACTGCCTGAGGTCATACAGATAGTTTGCGGCAGATCTGAAGAGCTGTGTGTTGCCCTGAATCATGAGATAATTTCTGTATGCGTATTTGGGCATGAAATTAGAGGGGAGGCCAACAGGAAGAGAAGGAAAATAACCTGATGTAGCATGTCTCAGTAAATCCTTGGGAGAGACTGGAAGAGATCCAGAATGGAAAAAGAAGAAAAAAGCATGGTAGTTTAAGAGTGGATAGACCTGGAAATCTATTTGAAGGACAAAAACAAAAGACATTCTTTGTTACTGAGGTGTCTTCCCATGAATCAGTGATGAGGTGGTAGGGTTTGGGGAGGGGAGGTGCATTTTTAGATGGGTTTTGTTTTTAAAGTCTTTTCCTCCAAAAGCTCTATTCCTCTAGAGAAGCAAAACAATCCCCTGATTTAAGACAGCTGGCTGACCACCTTGTTCCTGAAGGAAGCAGAGCAGGTACCAGACCCAGTCAGACTGGCCAGGTGAGAGCAGCTCCCAGCCTAGCAGCATAGACAGAGTCAAGGAAGAGGAGAGGAGAGACCCAGGTCCTGACCCCACCCCAACCCTGTGACCATAGCATCTCTCTCCCATCATCCCACCACTGCAGCACACTGTCCACAAGCCAAACCCACACCAACCTGTGGGAGAAGGTCAGAATGGCCCAAACACACCTTGATGCCAAAACCAGAACCATGTTCAGTACCAAATCTCAAAAAAAAAAAAAAGAGAGAAGGATTTCCCTCCCAATTACTACTGGATAACTACAACCTCCTAAAAAAACCACCAATGGTATGAGATGTGATGGGGATGGGGAGAACCCTGCAAAGCCATATGGTTTGAAGGATTTGCTCCTGTGTGCTTGAGTTACAAAGGAAACCTGAGCAGAATAGTGAGGGATGACAGCAAGAGTGTATTAAACATAAACCTTGCCTGACTAACCTGATTGCCTTTATTGATGATTTACACAATGAAGTCTCAATCCTGCACTGGAATCCAAACAAACCATTAATTTCCATAGGAGTTTGTATTGCAAACCTGTAGGAGACCCATAGGAGAGATGATCCGGATGCTTTAGCAATGGGATCTTGCTAATCTTAATTTAAAGATGATGCTGAACAGCTGAAGAGCAATATGCCACCAAGAAAAGCCGCTGAGAGCAAGAGGAGATATTACAAAGACCCTTTCACTCATGTCTCAGTTAAAATTTTGGGAAAGTAAACAGCATAATGATGCTATGCCTGGTAGGACAGCTCTCACTGGGTCCATTTTCCACCACATTCTGCTAGAAAAAAAAATGGAAAACAGGATAAAAATAATCATGGAGGAGCAACTAGGATAATACAGGGGGAAATGGGAGCATAACAAAATTTAGGCAAACTCTTGTCAGGTGGAAACCTAAGAGGTTGTGAGAAGTCCTAGGGACAAAGTACTACAGCCACCAAGCTGGGCCAGCACTGTGGTGGGTAGCACACAGCCACAGGGGACGTTCACCTCTTCAGGGTCCCAAGGGGAATGGGGAAGGGAGTCCAATAAGCAGCCAAATGGTTCACACCCCAATTAGTGATGAACATGCTTTCATGTATAAACCCTTGTAATAAATTGCTGCCACGTTTCTCAGATCAGAATAGTTGTTAGCATCCCTTTCCTATGATAATTCTCCCATTTCCTGATGTTCCCATATTTCACTCCTTCAGACTGTGCCTGCACAGGACTGTATAGGTATATAAAAATAATTGAGATGCCTTGTCCACTCAGAAAATTGTTTTTCTTCCCTTTAGTGACATGGCACCTTTTTGCAGATGGGATCATCTCCTTTCTGATGGGTGTAGCATCACCTAGGGATGCTTTTGGCAAGGGAGAGCTTCCTGGCAGTATAACTGGTTGGGGGGTTGGGGGGGTGAAGGTTTGTTTGGGGGTTTTTTGGTTTTTTTTTTTTTTTAAACCATCTCTGCTTTGGTAGCTCTTCACTGTTTGAACACTAGTCTCCAAGCCCAAGCAGTTCTGAGGGTGCCCTCAATGCTCGAGAGCATGAGCTGTGCAGCCCCATTCTCACCCCAGAGCAAGGCAGTTTTGGATCAGGTCTCCAAAGCCACCACAGTGGGACAAAGTGAGCCGTGATAAGGATCTGCAGCCCACGTTTCACCACCTACTTTGGCACTGCTGCCAGGGACAGTCTCCTTCACAGCACTGTTTGCCCCTTTTTCCCCCCCACACTGGAAAACTCACATCTGCAATCAGTGCCGTGGCTTCAGTATCATCAACATGACTCTCAGCAAGCAAAGGGGACTTTACCCAGCGTCACTGCTGGGTCCTTAGACCAGACTGGAAAAACGTGTCTGTACTGCCAGCGCTGCTCGCTCTTCCTCCCAAGCACCAGCCAAGCTCACACCACCACAACCTTCACAGTGTCACAGGTCCCAAACATATGCTCTCAGGTGGTTTGTGCTCTGCCATCTCTCCAGATGCCCTGTTCACACCAGCACAGGCAGCCTTCGAGACCAGGTCCCATCCCCTGCTCTCCTCTTCCAGGGAAGTGAACTCCTTCATACCCAGTGGAAAGTAGCACGAGTAAGAAAACTAGATCCTGTGTATTTCTAAAAACTACAGACATGCCTATATTCCCAACATAGTTGTCCTTTTCTGTCCTGATTGACACACTTTTTACCTTCCCACCATATCTGTTCCCCCTCAGAGGAACCCCACCTTCCCACCATATCTGTTCCCCCTCAGCACCACCCCATCAGCACCACTGCTTAACAATTACTTTCTCTGAAACATTGAAACTTCTCTTTTCCAACCCACCACAACACCCCTCTCACAACTCAGATCCCCAGGGCTAAAAGAGGCACAGTTGTTGGGCATATCTAACACAGGAAACCCAGGGTAGATGGTATTTTGCTTCACAGCCAAAGTAGAGTCCAGAGCTCTCAACTTCAGCAGTGTTTCATGAGTTACACTTCCAAATTGAAACATTTCAAAATGCAGGGACTTCAAAGACACCTATTTTTAATCAGTCTCTCAGCATTATTAACACTTTAGTTTCAGAGCAAGCAGCCCCTTGCAGCTCACTTTGGGCTCATCTGCAGCTGTCAAATAAGAAACATCAATGGAAGATTATTGTGCTGCCACACTAACATTGCAAGCTAACGTAGCCTTTTGGGCTGCATCTGCATAAGTGTTGCCCACAGAGAGGGTCTGTTCTGCACATCTTGCCTAGTACCTTGGAAAAGGACTCATCTCTGCTGGCAACAACCACGTCAGGATGGCTTCCTGCCCCCCAGAGACACCCAGTTTTGCACCCACCCTGGGCTAGACTTTGCTGCAAGAGGAGCCGCCAGCCTCG
>NW_008796044.1:9647935-9663667 GCF_000699145.1 Aptenodytes forsteri | reverse complement strand
CACACCCCCCACCAGTCCCCACCCCACCACAACCTTCACAGTGTCACAGGTCCCAAACATATGCTCTCAGGTGGTTTGTGCTCTGCCATCTCTCCAGATGCCCTGTTCACACCAGCACAGGCAGCCTTCGAGACCATCCCCTATCCCCTGCTCTCCTCTTCCAGGGAAGTGAACTCCTTCATACCCAGTGGAACGAGAAAGAAAACTAGATCCTGTGTATTTCTAAAAACTACAGACATGCCTATATTCCAACATAGTTTGTCCTTTTCTGTCCTGATTGACACACTTTTTACCTTCCCACCATATCTGTTCCCCATCAGCACCACTGCTTAACAATTACTTTCTCTGAAACATTGAAACTTCTCTTTTCCAACCCACCACAACACCCCTCTCACAACTCAGATCCCCAGGGCTAAAAGAGGCACAGTTGTTGGGCATATCTAACACAGGAAACCCAGGGTAGATGGTATTTTGCTTCACAGCCAAAGCAGAGTCCAGAGCTCTCAACTTCAGCAGTGTTTCATGAGTTACACTTCCAAATTGAAACATTTCAAAATGCAGGGACTTCAAAGACACCTATTTTTAATCAGTCTCTCAGCATTATTAACACTTTAGTTTCAGAGCAAGCAGCCCCTTGCAGCTCACTTTGGGCTCATCTGCAGCTGTCAAATAAGAAACATCAATGGAAGATTATTGTGCTGCCACACTAACATTGCAAGCTAACGTAGCCTTTTGGGCTGCATCTGCATAAGTGTTGCCCACAGAGAGGGTCTGTTCTGCACATCTTGCCTAGTACCTTGGAAAAGGACTCATCTCTGCTGGCAACAACCACGTCAGGATGGCTTCCTGCCCCCCAGAGACACCCAGTTTTGCACCCACCCTGGGCTAGACTTTGCTGCAAGAGGAGCCGCCAGTCTCGCCCACCTCCTCAGTGCAGCTTGGGAGGCACTTCATCCACACATGTCCCATGCAAGAACAAGGTTTATGATACTGGACAAAACTCTTCTGCTTGCATGCACTTCTGTGACCAAAACCCAGTAGCTGATCAGCCAACAGGACAGCCAACCCCAAGATAAGGGAAACAAGTTTGAGTTTCCAGACTGCGATAGCCACATGTCTCAGAGCTCCCCTGTTCATACCTACTGCTGCTGCAGCTCTCAGGTGACTGCTGCCCAGATCTCCAGGGAAACGAGTTTTGGTCATCCTGAAATCCCGCTGTCACTGCAGTTACCCGGGGTCTACACCACAGTCCTTTCCCTTCAGCCAAGATGAGCTTCCCGAGCCCAAAGCAGAGGTCCAGCAGTCTGACCCAGTGAAAAGTCCTTCAAGTGGCTGCTCATTTCCCACCATTGTGTTGGGTATGCAACCCAGCTCAGCAGCACAGCAGCTGACTCTTCACCACCTGGCTGCATCACTGCAAATGCAGTGTGTTAACTCTCAGCATCCTGGAGCACTATTCCCTCTCTGCCAGCTTGCCAAGGAGGGTGAGCTACTAGAGGCCGAGAGGAACGATGGGAATTTCCTGATTTCATCCACCTCTGAGAATCAGGTGCACAGCAAGTCCCATGCATCCTAGAGCACATGGAGCCTCAGCAAAAAGCTTTTCAGAAACATGTCCAGAGCATGACAACAAGCTTCACTGAAAAATAAAACACACCCAAAAAAACCTGTGTCAATTGGACTCACTGCTTCAGAAGGAAAGAATGTGGATAAACTTAATTTGGATCAGTTACGTTGCAAATCTCTGTGCATCAAGAGCATCTAACTTCCACTAAATCCAGCATCTACTGCATCCTCCTCTGGACCCAGCATCTCATGGGTCACACCCTTCCCTGTCACCAGGTTTCCTTTCCTGCCCTAAACCCACTCTTCAGCTCTGATCTAAAAGTCACAAAAAGCATTTTGGGTTATGAACTGTCTCACATGCCATTTGTACACCCTCCAGCACAGAAAGGTCCTGGGTCTCCTTGTCACATCTGCAATGCAATGGGAGCAGTTTCCAGCACTCCATGCTTGAGCCAGAGCAGGGGGCCTCATCTTTGCAACCCTTCCCAGACCATGAGCCACCATGACGTGTGGCTGACTGTCCTGGACAGGCCTTTGCCACTGCTGACTTAGCTTGACAGTGCCAGGGAGGAGGGGGAAATGAATCAGGAAGTGAGCAACAGCGAGAGGTGTATGTCCAAAAGACAGGGATGAGGCCAACTTTGGAAAATCACAATAATAGCGTGTAACACATGCCATCTTCAAAGGACTAATGAATCCCTACAAGGTTCCCCTGTTATTATTTGCATTTCACAGATGGGTATATTAAGATGCAGAAGGCCGCATTATCCTCTGGGTCACACCTATTTCAGTCTATTCATCCCTGGTCTTATGCTGGAATTCATCCCTGTGGTGCGAGAGATCCTCCCACAAGTCAAAACAACAATGCTATCTCTCAGGCAGGCTTGGTAGAGGAATCACTATTATCATCTATGGTCTGGTTTTCATAGCACACCAGACCGAGTGGTCCTATTGATCTCTCCTGGCCTTGAAGACTGATCAGCTTATCAATTCTTCCCTCCCACCAAGTTGAAGGGTACAAGAAGCTCTGGCTTATTGCTGGATTGGATTTTTTTTTTTAAATATATTTCTCTTTTTCTGTATGTGAAATATAAGACAGAGGAATCCGGGGGAGAGATGTATCCGAGTGCCTAACAGCATCCAGCCTCATTCCACCCAGCAGTCTCAGTGCCCATGGAAAGGTCCCATGTTCCAGCCAGGAGTCTCGCCACAGCTCAACAACTTTTGTTCACAGAAGAATGAAGCTGCCCTGGAAAGCCGCGCTTGCTGGGAGAGCAAAGTTGCTCCCCATGCTATAAGCAATGCCATGTGGGGTTGAAGATGCTGGAACCACCTCTGCATTCAGAGGGAGATCCAGCATCGAGGCAACGAGCTCTCCCTGCCAGCTCTGGGGAAGCAGCCTGCCATTCCTGCTGTCAACTCTTTCCAGGGCAGTATTTGATCATTAAAAATTGTTAGGCTGGAAATGGTAGATCAAAACCCAATTCCTGCAAGGCCTCAGCAAGAAACATCTGCAGAATGAAAGGATTTCACATGGCAAAGCACCATGGCATCCCACAGAGCTGCAAAGGGCTTGCAGCCTCAGAATGCCACCAAGATCTGTGCTTTGATGGGCCTTACCAGAGCTAGCTGATTTCACAGCCGTTAACAGTACTTGTAGCTTAGATAAGGGTAATCAAAATCTCATCATTCAGGGCGTAAACTGATCGCCTGCAGGGGTTAGAAAGGAATTTTACTTCATGTGCAGCATTGCATAACCACCCGGATTCATTGTGGGTATTTTCCAGCCTCTGTTGAGCACCAGCCATGGGCCACAGCTAGAAGTGAAGCATGGCACACCGGCCAAAAAGCTGGAGTCATCATGCAAAAACACACAGCCCCATTGTTTGGGAACAAAGTAGAAATTTTTCTGACTCTGGCTTCAACTCACACATGGAAATAAAAGACAATGACTATCACTGGGCTGCTGAAACAGCAGAATTTCAACAGAGGAGGAAAAATGTGTCCTGAGATTATTTTCCTGTGGACAGCGAGAAGAGTGCCTGAAGAGCCCATGAGCACAGCGCACAAAGGATTACGCAGCACGAAATGACCTGTTTGAGTAAAACTTCCCCATCCTGTGCTGCCAGCTGGACCCTGTAAGTGCCACTCCAATGAGGGGTACCAATAACCTACCCTCCAGTGAGGACTGAGCCCTTCCATGTCACCCAACAACCCTCATCACCAGCCATCCCCACCTGAACAATGAGGGACAAGAACATAGTGTTTTTCTCTCTGCAAAATTATTATTTATGTTTTATCAGTAGCAAAGGCTCTATAGGGTCAGAACTGGCCACAGGGTGTGGTGGCCTAAGTGCCAGTACCCATCACAGAAGGCCAAAAACACACCCCATGTGGGTGTTGGTTGCTCTTAGATTATGGTATCACCACACCCCTCTCTGCTAATTGCGCCATGAAACTGATCTCTACCCTGTCCCACAGCCAGCCTGATGGCAGGTACCTTTAGCCATGCATGTGATCCATTGCAGCACCAGCCGTTCCTCTGGAGGAACCTATGGGAAGACTGGACCCTGAATTTCTTTTCCCTGTAGGAGGTAACTGAGAATAAGGCATTTTATGCATGTATCTGAAAGACAACAGTGACATTACTAGAGGCATCTGCTGCCACGGATTCTGACTAGAGCTGCTTGCAAGCCAACAGGGATAACTTCTGAAGAAAACTGTCAACTTTCCACTAAAAAAAATAAGCAACTACAACCGTAAGTAGAATATGTTTGCATGAGAACTATGGATTTTTCCATAATCTTCTGTTTCTCCTTCTATACCCCCAAATTTAGGGGAGAGCATACAACTGACATGAATATTTGCATTTGGTCAAAAAACCCTATTTTTAAATTGAAAGCTGCAGAACGTCTTCAAGGCACCCTTTTCAGTCACTGTGCAACCTTTCCCCAATGTGCTCATGATGTGGCAGTGTCTCAGGAGGAGGAGACTTGTCCCTTTATGAGATGAAAAAAAGGTTTAAACACCTTTCTATGGGAAAGGGAGGCATGCTGTCAAATAGCATCATTACCTTCAATAGCGTCACTCTGGTTAATAAAGGAATAGTTCAGCCTTATCAAAGCTAATGGCACAGCCCTTGATGCTTCAGAGGGGAGAGAAATCACCAGAAATGCATCAGGATTTTGGGGAATCGCTTTAGGCACCTTCCAGCATCTCCAGCAGACACGGCTGACTGCCATGGCAGTCTTGGTCTTTTTTTCAGCTTTTCTTCTGGAGGAGAGCGAAGAGAGGAATGAGCTATCTTCCTTCTCTACATCACCAGGGACTGCACCTACACTGTTGGCTCCCCTTTTTGTTCTACACTTCTCTGGCCTCCCGCTTACCCTCCATCAAAAAGGGGGAAAGAACCTTTCCCAAGGAGTTTGTGGGTCTTTTGGCCTCTTTCATCCTGTTTGGTGCTGTCTGAAGCATTCCCTCAGCCACTGCAAGCCGTCCTCAGAGTCCTTTTGTCTGCTTGTCAAGCACATGCACTTCGTGGGAGCTCAGCACACATTTAACCCAACCTGTTTCCCCAAGGACTGTTATAAACCATGCCTTTTCCATAGGCACTCATCCTCACGCAGAACCCTGTTATCCCTGCAGCAGGAATGTGCTCACCACGGGAAGCCCTGAGGTTTACCTGATTACCTTTAACTACCTGTGGCTTTTTGCTTGCATTTAATAACACTGTTTCACACACAGTAGCCTGTGCACCCATATCCAACTTAATAAGCAACCCATTGCAGCTGGGTCACCAGTCTAGTGGTGGAGCAGACCAGCTAACAAATGCCTAATGACAGCAGTGGGAAGCAACATGTTCACCAGCAGTGATTGATTAGCAAACTGGCTAGTGGGAGTGGCACGTGGCAGACACCAACAGCATCCCAGTCCTGAAACAAGGCCAGGGAAAGATCTGAATCAGTGCTATTTCAGTTTTTTCAAGGAACATCTAGATCATGATCTGGCCCTTTTCATCACCAGTCAGTGCCTGGCAGAAGGGTAAAACCAATAAAACTGCAAATAGGCAGTATGCAGCAAAGGAGCCCAGGTCCCGTTGGTGTTCACCTTGTCCTAAAATATCCGATGTCTTGGCTGAATATACTCCAAGTGTTTGTCCATGAGGGTGCAGGACCAACAGCAAAATTGTCTTTCCTGGTGGACTGCTGGGATCTCCCAGCCTGTGGTCCCTTCCAGGGCTGGGTTTGTATTCACTCTTTGTTTCCAACTGAAAATAAGGCCATAATCCAACATTTGGGCTGCAGGAATGGAGCCTTCTGAATAGGATTTAGTAAGTTTGCATAAAGCTTGCATTTGCACCTTTTGTGGGAGCTGATCATGGAGCTGAGGATGATACCAGCTGTTGCACGTGAGTACATATGTACAAATGTGGCTACATTTTACATACAGCATGAACCAAAAAGGAGACCTCCCCTTTGCAGCACTGAAACAGGGAGCCCGGTGAGAACCCTGGGGCTGGGGAGCAGGGACCCAGCCGATGCCTCAGGAATTCCCCCTTCATTTCAATAGTCTCTGCTTGTAGGTCTCCTGCATTTGCAGAGTCCTTTTCCTTTCTGTCCCTCCTGAATCTGTTACATGTACACTTGATCTCTGTTGCTGCCTGTCCTACTATCCAGCTGCCTTCACTGCGGAGGTTCATCCTTGTGTGAGTTACTGCCCATCCAGAAGGTCTGTCCACGCATCACTGGCTCAGGACTAGATGCAACATACAGCTCTATCAGTGTCCAAATGCTATTTTCTTCTTGTATTCATTGCCGTACATGTTTGGTCCCATGGGCTGTTTGCCTGGTGTGCTGACTTTAGGGGACACACTTTGCCTTGTTAATCGCAGTTGTTGGAGATGCCATGGAGCCTGCTTCCAAAGTTGTAGGACAGATACACCCATGATTCACTCTGGCATTAACACTGTGCTACCTCCACAGAACACAGAAGTGGAAAGGACCTCCTGGGTCATCAAGTTCATCTGCCTGTCGTCACTAGTAACCACATCACTAGATCAATTAGGAGATGTTTGATTGCCCTATCACAGCTAATGGGCTCTTCAGTCTGGCAGAGGAATAACAGGATCTGAAGGCTAGAAGCCACAACTAGGCAACATCAGGCTGGAAACAAGGGGTGACCATTTAACAGTGCCTGGGTCTGTGTAGGGGAAGAGCAGTCCAGGGCATGCCATGTCACCAGCAAATTTTCACTCTAGTCTGAATGTTTTGCCAAGACAATTTTATCCAATGGCTTTCTGCCCCAAATCCATGAGTCTCTGGGAATCTCTGGACTGCTGTTACATGGTTTGTGAGAGGTAACAAATAAAAGCAGTTTCCATCAGCTATGTAATAATACACTTACTTGGAATTTCTTTTAAGGAATTGCACCTTCCCTGGGAGACACACAGAGGAATCCACAAGCTGAAAGAAAAAGTTAAAAAAAATAAATCACTGCTCTGAGTGAAAAAACTCAAAACAATCTTCTGGCTGCAGCTAACTGGTTTAAAACCCACCCTAAGAGCTACACCCATCACTAGGTTTACAAAAGCAAGCAGTTAAATGGAATTTATTATTTGTTTTCAAGGTATGGCATCAAATAAAATCAAAAATACCATATCCGTACACCCTAGGCTTTTTCCCCACATGCTTCTGAAGATGCTCTCCTAGAAATTAGACTGACATCTAAGATAACGAGCATATCTCCAGGTTAGAGATTTAATTAAAAACAAACAAATAATAAGTCTCTCATATTTACTAAGAAACCTGGGCAACTTTTGTTGTAATATTTTCTCCTAACTGAACACATATACGCTGCACCATGGTTATAATGGTGCTAGTACCCACCTTCTGATCACTATCTATTCCAGAAAAAAAAGTTGAGGGGAGTTAAAAGTTTTTCAGGCCAAATTAGATGTTTTGCTTCATTCCCGAGCTTTTCTACACTCCACATTTCATGTAAAATCAAAATATCTCACTTTTAAATGATGCATATCACTGCAACAACAACTGCAAGTCACTGCAACATCCCAGACACATTCAAAATGAACACTTGCATTGCATGGGGTTATGTTTCAGGCTTATGTGGGATGCTTAGACTACGTGACTCAGTGGAATTGCCCAGAATTCACAGCACACTTTACACAAGGGATCCTGAATTTGTGGTGAGAACGTGATGGAGGGGATTTTGAATCACTAAGTGACAGGACATGAATTCACCTTGCCACTGAGCAACAGGACAAACAAGTTTTGCTCAGGAATGGAAGACATCCCTATAGCTTCTTGCTGAATATTTGTAGGCCCTCTCAAAAAGCAACAGCCCTGAAAAGGTGCAAAAATCCTGTAAAAAGAAAAAAGCCTAAGTATTTACACCTGATTATGGTACTGTTCAAGGGAATAATTTACTCAGTCTATCCCTGTTTAGTGGATGTCTGAAGACTCTTTTCAGATGATCATCCCATTCAGTCCATCTTAATGGAATCACAAGGCCTGAGCAGAGGATCCATGCTGAGGATTTGAGCTGCATTAGACTTGTTGCACATACGCAGCTGGACAGCTTTGTGCACATGTGTTAGGGCTGGTCATGGGCAGATCACTCAGGTCTGCACATTACGAAGGGTGCCCATGGCACTTTGTCTTTGAGGTCCAAGTCTTATAGCAAGAACAGCCAAACTGGAGGTCTGCTGGGACCAGAGAGAGAGCAGTGACACATTCAAGAACACCATGGAGCACTCATGCAAACCAGCAGAGCTGCAGACCAGCAGCTCCAAAAAAACTGAGGAAGGAGGTGTACTCTTTCATATTAAGGATATCCCTCTGAAAACAGGGATGTCTGTCAATAGCATGAAAAATGTCAGTGCAATGGAAACAGACAACTGAGGACCAGATCATCAATTGCCTGCTGGATGCTAACAGGGTGGTCTCACATCTGGACTGCCCCCTACTCTGAGCTGGAGAAGAACTCATGGTGTGGTCCACATGGTCACCACCAATGCAGGATGGAGAGAACAATCTTGAAGACAAGATTTAGCTAGTAGCTAGCAGGCTGAAGGCCAGGACGAATGCAGTAACGTGCTCAGGAATGCTTCCCTCAGTGCCCTATAATGAAATCCAGAGTCATTGCAAGGTTCAGAATATAGCACCTTGAAGACAGGCTTCAATAGGTAGAGTCTATACAGTAAAGATCCAAGTACTAAGTCCAAAAGAAAATGAATCAAGGTTACTGACACATAAAGAAGGTCTTTTAAACTAAATATTGTGGGAAAGCCAACAGTTTGACAAGACGTGGTTTGGGAAAATGCAGTCTCCAGTGGAGAAGTCATGAAAATTTTGTATCCTTGAAAAAAGGATAGGAGAGAAGCCAAAAACAGTCAGGGAGGAAACAGCAGACTGCAGCCCCAGCAGACATCCCTCTCAGGCTTGCAGAAAGGGAAAACGGAACAAGATACCACATACGCATTTCTATCCAAGCACCAAGAGTCTAAAGCAAGGTGAGTGAACAGCAGTGCCCTGGTTTCAGATGGGGCTATTAACATAACCAGCACCTCAGAAACCTGGTGGAAGGAAGATAAGCAGCAGGACATGGTAATGAGTGGGTACAAGTTATACAGGAATGAGAGTAGGCTGTGCAAGTGGAAGAGCTGAGCATCAAGGAGCTGGGCATTAAAGCATACATTAAGGAGAGCTTATCAAAGAGCACAACCAAGTTAATTGTATCAACGAGTGCCATAGAGTCCCTAGGATTGCAGTCCCATGCCCAGACATTATAGTATTAGAGTTACTCCATCATCCACCCATCCAGAGCAGGGCAACAACTGCAAAACCTTAAGGGAGATGAGTGAGGCTGTGATGAATATAAGAGGATACAAGCATAAACAACGGAAGATGTCCATCTCTCTGTACAGATGGGGTAACTGACAGGAGGGAGAGATGTCTGCATTTGAGATGGGAAGCTACTGCTCCCTCCTGCAGCAATTAGTGACCTTTGAAGCAGACAGCCTCTTCTTCAGCATGTCCTGAGCAGCACCCAGGAACTAGTGGGTTTAATTTCAAATGTATTGCCAGTGGCTCTTTGCACCTTAAAACTGACCCTTGAAGGAGTAGCCCTCCAAACCTGCTACTGTATGTTTAACCTGAGAAGAGGGAGCTGCCTAAAAACAAACGCTTGTTCAAAGAAAATTAAAAAGGAAAAGCCAGTAAGGAAAAAACACACCCAGGAGATGGGAAGATCATTTGAAGAAGTCATTAGAGTAAACATGCATCGCTTAAGGGGGAAAAAAGTAGAATAAAAGCTAGCATGCTTAACAAAGTGGTACAATTAACAGTAAAATGAGGCTAAGTAGAAGCACTGTCCAAATAATGAAAATGTAAAAGTCTAAACAAAGTCTAAAATGTAAAATCTGCAACTGTGCCAAAATACACCAAAGATTCTGAGAAGAATTTTCCAAGTCACAGGCACTGCATCTCACACATCTCTGCAGCTCAGCTTTTTATAAATGATTCTGAAAAGGTGATTAGCAAAGGGACAAATGGAATGATTTAGAAGAGTTCAAAGCTTCAACAGAGAAAAGCATAAGTCACTCATGACACAGTGGCTGGACAAGAAAGTGACAGACAGTATTAAAAAACAGACAAGGGAAAAAGCTAGCTATACTATACCTGCATATTACAGCTCTACATTAGCAATCACTGTCGGGTGGGTGTATTATGGAGACATTGTGGGTAAGGTCACAAATAAATGTCACCTCATAGTTGAGCAGCAATCAGAAAGGTTTAGCACCTGATAGGAACTGTTAAGAGAGAGAGAGGATAAAACAAATTATTTCTAGCACCTGATAGGAACTGTTAAGAGAGAGGATAAAACAAATTATTTTATCATGCTGCTGTACAACTGCTGGGTCTGCCCAGATGCACCATTCTGCACAATTGTGGCACCACAGCCTTCCTCATCATCATCACAACAGGGATGTAGGGAGCTAGACAGGGCATAGAGAGCCCCTCTCCTGGCCACAGAGAGGAACATAAACAGAAAGGGCTTTTGTCTAAACTCACAGGAACTCCTATGGTGGAAAACAGGCTACAGAGGGGGGTATGGTTGTGACAGAGTCCACAAAAATTGGGAGTGACCCAGAGAAGATGAACAGTAGATGTTGTTCAGGATTACTCATAGCACTAGAATTAAGGGATACTAAATAAATTATCCTATAGTAGGTTTAAACAAACAAAAGGAAGGTTTTTTTTCCCCTCCCCATACAATCTAATTGCATTGTGGAACTCATTGCCCCAGGATGTTGTGGATGCCAAACACATCAAGGGAGTCAAAAGTCAATTAAACAAATTCACGGACTAGCCCATCAGTGGCTATTAAACATGATGATGGAGATGCAGCCTCTGGCTGGCAAGTCCCTAAGGTACATGAAGCTCTATCACAGGAAGAACTACTTTCTGCTTGCCCTCTTTATTTCCCTCAGCATCCACAGCCAACCATGGTCAGACCCAGCACCCAGGTACAGGAGTTGTTATCCCGAGCTGGTGCAGGCTCTTGGAGTTGATATGAACATTCTCAAGTCTCAGCACATGCCAGTTCTGCTCTAGACATCTGGACTACCTCTTTGTCCCTGTCCTGAAGTGACACTAAACCTTCTGAAAACAGGATGGATTGCCAACATCTTGGGCTAAAATTTTGGTCTTTAAACCTCAGGAGATTCCCAGTACATGAAATCCAGAAATCACACCCAGATGTCAGTCCTTTGTTTGGATGTCATGATTTATATTCCGAGTGACACTTCCTCTTCTGTCTCCCTAACAATGACAAAACAAAGAACTATAAACAAATCCTGGCTCCAGCTGTTCTTTTGCCCTCATTAGCGACCAGCTTGGCTAATGTTATTTCATCAGCCCTTTGTTTCAGGGTGGCAAGCCAACATCAGCAAGTCGAGGACACTTTGATGGGCTCCCCCCCTTGGGATGTGACAAATTCCCAGGACACTCCTGCCCAATACTCACTACAATAACAAGCACGGGGCTGAATTACTGCCCTTGACAATGTTTGGTACGTGGAAAAACTTGTGCTTGCTAATTACCATGATTGCTCCATAAAAATCCCCCTCAGGCAGCCACGTGCAATCCCAGAGAGCTGCAGCCCTGCCCCTCGGCAGCCCGCAGCAGCAACCCAGGTGGAGACCATGTTTCCTCTCTTTGAAGAGCCTCCCCAGCATTGGAGGTGGCCACCCACTCACCAGATCTATTCCTAGACATATCGGTTTCTATTTATTTTCCCAGTGACTGTTACACCAGTACAAAGACAAGGTTGAAAAATCAGTCAGACCAGACACATGAGTAGGCTACAAAACAAAGATTTTCCTCTTCCTTTGAAGCCTGCTATCCATTATTTTTGATAAAAGGTGCAGCAGATTTATTTCCCTGGTTTGAGCACTCCTAAGCCTCTTTACTAAGCCTGGCAGTGAGAACCTCAAAGCAGATGCCAAACCCTGCAATCTTTTTATGTGTGGTAGAAATAATCCCTTTGCCTGGTGCCTGGGAGAGCTGAACCCTGACATCCACATGAGCCACTGATGGACTAGCTCTCAGGAGGCAAAGCAGAGCCAGCGACAGGGTCTCTTCCCCCTGCAGAGCACCTTCTCTCCGCAGCCAACCAACCACCACACACTTTGCTTTTATCTGAGCTCCAGCCACAGTCTTCTGGCCAAGGTTGGAAAGAGATACACAGATCTGACCCCAAAGCCCATCAGATCTCCCCATGCCAGGTCTCCACAGGGAAATTTGGGCAGTTTCCTCCCAGCAATGGATCCTTTACTCTTCCTCCCACGATTTCAATTCTACCTTTAGTAGCTTTACAAATTGAAGCATGGACCGCAAAGAAACCCTTGTAAAAGGGCAACACAGCTCCCAAAGCCACCCATGCTTCCAGATAAACATGGGCCAAGCTAACGAGGTCCTTTTGGCTGGCTGCCTGCCTTGAACTGATGAAGTCAAACTTCATGAGTCACAACACCCTAGCCAAATCCCCAGTACTAGGGTAACTGCAGATTTTTTTGAACCAGAAAAAGCTGCAAGGGCAGACGGAAGCTAATCGTAAAAGGAATAAGTCAAAGGGAAATATTTAGCACTTCACTTTTGGCAGAGGGGGGCTGATCAACTTTTATGGTGGAGGAATAAGGAAGAGAGAAGGAAGATCCACTTTCACATCACTCCCAGGATGCCCAAGGACTTTCACATCCCTGCATAGATAACAGCTGCTGTAAGTCTTTACATCTCATAATGATAGATTCCTTGTTTAAAAATAAATCAGTGCAGTCTGGGACGCACACCAACACATTTCCCCCAGTTTTCCCACATCCTACATTTTAAAGGCATCTGATAAGCTCCATCCTTGCTTATCCCTCATCCTTCCTTTAATAACTCCCTGTGTTCCCATTAAAACCGGCGCATTGCCCTCCTCACCCTTAAATTTCCCCAGAGCAACCCCCTGCTTTGGCTGCTCTTGTTCAGTTTTGCATCATATTGCATTATTGCTTCAACAGCACTAGCAATCTTTGAAGTTCCTTTTGGTAACTTCTCCCACAGGCGTCACCACTGAACCCTTTGTGCACCAGGTCTAAAAAAACCACCTCTACTGAGTTTCTCCATCTCCAAAAATATAGGCAAATTAATAGTTCAGGGCCAGTTGGAAGCAACACTGTTATTCTTCACATATTGATCTTGACCTTCAGGTTGATATTGTTCCCTAAAACTTACCAAAAGGGACCCCAGGTTTGCAAACAAGGCACTCAAACGCACCATGTTGTGCAACATGCAGGCTATCAAACCTGGGATCTCATTACACCCTCTGCCTCCCACTCCAGGTTGTGTTCCCTTGTTACATCTTGTTTCAAATTAGACTGAAAGCTCATCATGCCAGCAGCAGTGGCTCCCTGTGGTACCACTGCAACGAGCAGGATTAATAAGCAAGACTAAAGACAGCACTCAAAAGCATCAAAAGACAAAGAGGAAACCAAAGAGATATAGGAAAGTCCATGCCCCTGCCCTGAATAAAGAACAACTCTCAAGATGCTTAAATAACTTCAGGACATCCATGAACTTGACTTCTCTATCATGAGTTTAATTTTTCACTTCTAGCCTCAGCACTGCACAAATTAAGTGAATCTAAGTGAAAAGATGCTTTGCATAGTCTGAGATTTTTTTATGTTCTGTTTCATCAGCACAGCTCAGATTTAACTAGTCCATTCAAACTGGGTCATTTGTGTTGTAGACAACAGGGCACACTCAGCAAGCAGGGGATATAGGGATATAAGGATTTTAGTGGCAAGAAAATAAGCAACCTGTCCTTTGTCAGCACTGCTCTGTCCTAGCCCAGGATCTCACACCCCCCAAAGCATGGTTTTGCCACTGCCTTACTGCCCTGACTTCTGTTTTAGGACTTACCTTTGGAACTAAGCTATCCCTCCCACAATAACAGGCTGGTTGGGGAGGTGTTATCCGATCAGCTTTCCACCTTTGCACCCAGAGCCCCAGGTGCTGCCCTTCTGTTAGGGCATACAAAGACCTGCCATTTATGTGACTGGCCATCACCTCCTAGAGGCTTTACACCAACTGAATCATTTTTCCAATAGCCCGAAGAGGGTGACCCGGGAGTAGTGTCTGTTGTTTATCAGCTGAGCTATGGAGAAAGCAGAGATTTGCCACTGGCCATCAAACTTTGCACCCTGCACCCAGAGCCCCAGGTGCTGCCCTTCTGTTAGGGCATCCTGCCATTTATGTGACTGGCCATCACCTCCTAGAGGCTTTACACCAACTGAATCATTTTTCCAATAGCCCGAAGAGGGTGTGACCCGGGAGTAGTGTCTTTTGTTTATCAGCTGGGCTATGGAGAAAGTAGAGATTTGCCACTGGCCATCAAACGAGTCAGTGGTTAGGGTAAGACATTCTTCACCTTCCCTGGAGCTGAGCCCGGGGTTCATTCCACTGTCCCACATCATCTCCCCAGACTCACACTCATCTTCTTCCGAGTTCCACAATAACAGCAGTGAGGTTTGGGAGGTGAGGGAGAATTTCTATTGCACAGCTATTTCACCCTGCTGCAGCAGGGACTGTTCTTCACTGGACATGATTCCTGTAACAAGAAGCTTTCAGTGATAGAGATTCCCAGCCCAAAAAGTGTAATTCTAATAGTTCAGGTGCAGACCAGATGTCACTGCTTCCCAGGAGCCCTTAGCTCCTTTCTCCCCCGCCCACCTTCCCTCCCTAAGAGCATCATCTCTGCAGGTCCACCTCTCCCAGGCCTAGCACACGACCACTGAATCTTGCTCCTACAAGACCTGCTGACACAAAAAATAAAGCCCAAGAAGTGGTTCTGGTGATTTTCTCTATGTAGGCATAGTGAGACTGCCCTAATGGCACTGCCCATTTCAGAGCAGCATATCCTTGGACAGCATTGCTGTTGCTGGCACCGCAGACCTCCAGAGAAGATGGCCCTCTGGGTTACAACAGGAACATGCAGTGCCCACACAGGTGAGCACACTTATTCACAGAAGACAACAGTACTGGAAAGCACAGCTGTCATTCCACGGGAAATCCTCAATTTCAAACAAGATTAGTTTTGCTCTTTTAATTATCCTGCATCCAACTGGTGCTTAGGACAATAGGACTCGCAGGCAAAACTTTAACCTCACCCTCTTACCCTTTGCTTGCAGCAGTAGTTACAAAGACCCATAAATGAGACCACCATACCTGCATGCCATTTAACTTGGCACTACAGTTTTCCTGCTGGGAGAAAGGGTTCCTCTGGCTGGGTGGGCTAGGGCTGTCCAGGAACAAAACTATTTTCTACAGAAAAGGAGGAAGAATTTAGTTATCTCCTGCTTCATCCCAGAGCTTTGGAGTGAAGGCACTTACAGCAACAGCAAACAAGTGCTCAGCAGCACTGCAACAATGTAGTTTAAGAAAAAAAAAACCAAACTTTCTTGAGCATGGAGCTAAGCAGGCCCCAGGCAGTAATGGGTACATGTTGAATAATAAACACATCTGAAGCAACAAGCATGAGTCAACCCAGATGAAGAGTTCCTCATAGTTCCTCCCCCCCCCCCCCCGTGTCCTCTCCTCTCGCAGC
>NW_008796044.1:9640283-9647910 GCF_000699145.1 Aptenodytes forsteri | reverse complement strand
ACGCAGATGAAAAGTTCCGCATAGTTCCCCCCCCCCCCCCCCTTTGGCTGTTCCTTGGAGAACCCATATGTATTATGAGGGTGTCCATAAAACAAACATTTGGCTGGTTTCTTGAAGAAACCTTGGAGAGCCCAAAACTGGCTGTGTGGGCTGTGTCGTCAGCAGGGTACAGTAACAGAAGCAAAAGGAAACCTCCTCAGGGCCTGCTGTAGCATTCGGGATGGGGGAAGTGGAACAGAAATCTTTGTAGAAAAGCTATTTACATCTGTTTGACCCTTGTAAAACAGGTCTCCAGGCTCTTCCCCGCTTGGAGGCATTTGGATGACAGGCTGAAACAGCAGTTTGATCCTTCCCAGGGGAAAGGAGTGGTGCAGAGCAGCCATGGATAACCACCAAGCAGCACACACAACCTGTGCCAAGGAGCAGGTGCAGGCAGAGCAGTCCCACCTGCTTTACAAGGCAGGAGGGGGACCACAGCAGGCTCCCTGCAAGGACCAGGGTGCTGTCTGCAGTGCCACCTCTTGGCTCACAGTCCCACTTTTGCAGGAAAAGCCAATGAAAGTGAAAGACACCTGCACCCTCCTCCAGATTCAACCTTGCCACCCCAGCCTTCTCTGACAGGCTGCTCCTCCCTGGGAGGCTGCTTATCTTCTCCCACTCAAATCCCTTGATCTGCTTGCCAAAGCCCAACCTGCTCCAGGAGGGTCTGGCTGCCCAGGTACTACCAATTACTGCAGGGCTGCAGCTCAGCTCTTGGCCAGGGATTCTAGGTCTGGTCTTTCCTTGCTTTGTCCCAAATGCCCATTGGAGGTCCAGAAATTCACCCATCCCCGTACCAGCCCTGCCCCACATGCTGGCCCTTGACCTTAGAAGGCCAATCCCATGAGGTACAGAGAAGGGGAATCCCATGTACTAAGACCAAGACAGTCCAAGACAAACACTTCTGCCCTTGCTGAAACCAGTGTGGATGCATACAAGCGACCAGCTCATCCAGCAGCCAGACACAGCTCTGAGCAGCTCCTGCTACTAGTTTAAAACCAGGCTCACATGGGTCACTGCCCCAGCCTGGCTCCACATTTGCTACTCAAACCTTCCTTCCCCAGAGGCCAGCACCATCTCCAATTCTCCATGCATCATGAGGGACAAAAAACAGAAGGACTGTGGAGGTGGTCCACTTGCTAGGGACCACAAACAGCAGAGAAATGGGACAGAGGCCAGACTTGCACTGTCCTACATCCAGCAGTCCACCAGCAACTTTGTGCCATGGGAGCTAGACAACAGGGTCCACAAGAGGTAGCAGATAAATGCTGACCCACCTCCACGTGCTCTGTCCTTCCAGAAGAAAAGTTTCAAGTCTGGTCTTATTCAGGACAGTGCTGGGTGCGATAGCCAGCTCTACTGCTGGCTTCTGTCACTGCTCCCCATCCTGCAGGGGAAAGTCTTGCCCTGTCCACTACTTCAAGAAGAGAGAAAACAGTTTTTGACCCTCTCTTCCAGTGTGGCTGGCACACAGGCCCCAGGAGTGCTCTGCCCCAAACCCAGACCATCGAGCATGCCACAGCAACTCCCCTTTCCCTGGGAATGTGACATCCTATTGTGGCCAGGGCTCCCCACTGGGCTCACCCCCCCCAGCAGGCACCCAGCACCATGAGCAGCCTCAAACATTGCCTCCTCCTTCTTCAGCCTGTTGAGCAACCACCAGTGGGTGGACACACACCCAGGCTAAACACAGCTCCAGTACCACCGCCCCCACCCGCCATGGCTTAAACCCAGGTCACCAAACACATTCTTGCTTTGGGTGCACTAGTTCTCATGCTCCTCCCTGGGAGGGAGCCTGCATTGCTCAAGCCCGCTCTAGCTCTGGTTTCCCCTACACTGAACCTGGAACCAGATTTCACTCCTCACAAAATGTGCCAGCCCACCTTGCCCACACAACTCTGTCCCAAGGGCGGGGAGGATGCATTACCACCACCACAGTAAGAGCTGGCCTGCACCTTGCCACTTGGACTGCAGCATGACAACCTGTCCCTGCGAGCAGGGGTGCAGGCTGGCCCAGGACTTAATGGGGAGGGAAAAGTCTCGGTGTTGCAATTGCCGTTCTCTCTAATCCCTGTGTTTGACTGCCTCTGAGCACAGGTCAACCCGTGAGGCGCCTGACATCTGAAGGACAGAGGGTTTAAGGCTCACAATGCCTCCTCAGCACAGCCTTTACCTCCACATGACACATCTAGCTTTTGCAATCCGGGTTAGCACTCATCTGTCCTATTTCAACTTCAAAGCACTTTGCAAACATTAACCAATTAATCCTCTCACCACCCTCAGAGGGAGGTGAGCATCTTTATTTTTATCCATTTCCCCATCAGTGAGGAGAGAGTTAAGTGCCTCTCCCAAGGCCATCCCTAGCTGACTCCCAGCTGACTGCACTTGACTCCCAGCCCCAGGCTGGGGCCATCAGAGGAACACACACAGTACACCTCGGACAGCAGAAATGCTACAGAAACAGTCACAGCTGCCTAAGCAGAGCTGTCACCAAGCACCTTTGTTTTCCTCTGTGCCCCATATGAGTTGGCTTCTTGAGCACTTTCTGTTCATCATCAGTCAATGACCTGGAAGGAAAATTATCCGAGACAAGCGAGACAGAGCAGGCCGCCGACACGCAGTAACCAGCACCAGCTGGAGAGCCAGGGGCACACACAGAGTAAGTGTTTTTAACAGGCCTATAAGAAGTCCTACATCTTGCAATAAAAAGCAGAGGCCAGTGGGGATGTATGTCCCCAGAGTATGGGGACAAACTTTGACATGACTGAAGCTAGACAGACAGCCAAAACACAGCACGAGCTACTGGCAGTGCTTAGCTTTTGTTAAAAACTGGGTCAGAATATCCCAGCTCATTCTGCACATGAAATCACACTTGTTTCCTCCAGCTCAGGTGGAGCTTGGTTTAGGGAAACCCACAACCCTCTGAGGCATTAGTAAGGGCAGGGAGCTGGAAAGGGAGCTGGTTTCAACTGGGAAACTTGCAGGAAGCCAGCATGTGTCACACCAGTGTGGTTGGCAGCTCACTCAGGGTGGGACACATGTCACCAGGAGTGATGCTCCCCCTCAGCTATCCTTTACATCAGTCAGGACTCGCTCAAACACTGCCAGCAAGCAGCACAGCACCCACGTTCACCAGGTTCATCGTATACCTCCAAGGTGCAACCAGCCAAAAAAGTATTTTGTCTGAATGACTATTTCTTTGTTGAAGACATGGGCTGCACTCCTCCCTCACCCAGCAGGCAGGTGGGCAGAGCTCCCATGCAAGGGCATCTAGGTGTGCTCGGAAGGAGGGAAGGAAACACCTTGGTCCCTAACAGCCCCAAGAGACAGGGGGCTGTGGAGAGGGAAAGTGGCATGCACACATGCACAAGGAGGGGTTGCACAGCAGACCCCACCTTCAGTGATGGCTGCATTTATTATAACCTTTTCATGGATGAAACTAGTCAGTCAGGAGAAGGGACCACCTGAGCCACAGGAGCACACCCGGTCTTCCCGTCACGCCCTGGGACGGACCAGGCAGGGCTGGGAGGTTGCTCCCAGCTCCCTTTCACTTCAGCAACAGTTTCTGTCCCCAGGGTTCCTCAGAGTACGCAAGTGAAAGTCCCTCTGCTTTTGCAACACCACAACCCGGAGCAGGACTCCTGCTCCTCTGCTGCTGCTCCGGTGGCAGGGAGAGCCCGCAATTGCCGGGTTTAGAAGGAAGCGCCAGTTTGTTTTTCCTCATCATTTCCAATGGCTATGGCTCAGCACTAACTGCTGACAATTATTCATCACCATCCATCCTGTGGTCCCAAATTGCTCACTAAACCCTGTGAAGATGCGGGGATCCCAAAGCCTTTTGGATGGAGAGGGGCAGCCTTTAAACAACGCTCTGCAATGTCAGATCAATACTGGAAAGAGCTGAAATCAGTCCAGCATCTCAATGAAGCAGCAGGATAATTTCAGGCAGATGAAATGCAATTCTCTAACTGCAGCTATTAGAGACAGCAGGGGTAGAAGCCTTACTTCTATTACAGATACAATACCATCCCAAGGGAAGGCTTTTCTTAGCATCAAGAATCACTCTGAATACCTGCTTAAACAGTACATGTAATGTGCCTTAAATTTATTGCTAAGCACAGACCTTAAGTCACAGTAGCACCTTAAAAAAACAGATTTGCCCACCTACATAGAGGGTGTCACATCTGCACCTACAACTTGGTTGCAAACAGGCCCCAGGGAGGGGAGGCAGAGCTGCAGCTCCCCCAGGAGCACCTCAAAGTGCAGGAGAGCATGGGGCCGGCTCACAGCAGACAGTGCCACCTGCTGACACTGGTCCCTATCCCATCCCTCCCGCTGGGGCCCCCAGGCACCCTCCCAGCCCATCCGCACAACTATATCTCACATGCTAGTCAGAACACAAAAGCAGCAGTAGTTTTGTATAATATTCTTGGCTGCTCATTGGGCCATTCTCCCTTTCCACGTGGTTGTGTGGGACAGACACTGAGCTGCTGGATGACCCACTGCCTGGCCACAACCATCAGTGTAGCATGGGATTTGGCACCACATGCCAAAACTGTTCTTCAAGGAAAGGAGGAAAAGACAGGTACCTGCACTAGGATATAGCAAGGAACAGGTTCTGGGTGTGCTTTTGTCTTCCCCCCCAAGCCAAAAACCCTTTTCTTAAATGTCTTTCTTGAGCACTGCCATCATCTATTCCCTTCCTTGAACCTCTCACCACTTTTTTGGGGCATGGAGAGGAGCCCAAGCTGCTTAGAAAAACCTTGGGAATGAGCAGGGAGACCACCCCACCATATTCATGCACCATGATTAGATGTGCATTTGGATACTGCAAACACACTGCATGCCCAAGGACCCAAAATGCCGTTGATCATGGTTGTGGGGTTTAGCTTGAACCTGCAGTGATGCAACATCCTCACAAAACCCCTATGAACTCCTCCAGGCAGCATTTGCAGCATGGCCCAAAGCAGAATCAAAACATGGAGCAAAGCCACCAAGTTCAGCAGGACTCTGCGGCCCTCAGGGACTGGGAAGACTCTTAACATGCACTGCAAGACGTTTGTTAATAGACAGGTTAATTCTTCATCATGTTCCCAAACTTATAAGCCTTTAACTTGCTCTTCTTTTAGTAAAAATTGGTTGGAAGGTAGAATCCCCCTCCCCAAGAAATCCACTTCCTAAGCCATTTTCAAGCCCAAATTTGCTTTTCCATTAACTGGCCAATAAGATCCTTAGGTCACATCTTATTTCATTCCTTGACCAACCACTCATTAACCTTTGTCTTCTTTGGGAAGTGAAAGAGAGGCCAAAGGATTCACTAGTTCAGATACTTAAACCAGTTTACAAAATGAAGTTCAAGTTAAAGGGAAAATCTCCAGAAATAAGAGCGTTGGCACATTCTTTGCGTATGAACTACCATTATTACTGATTATTTACCCTGCAGCAGTCACTACAAGCCCTAGTGCCATTGTGCCAGGTACTAGATAATATGCACATGTTAAAAGGCAATATTCTTTTCTATAGAAACTGTAAAGAGAGAAAAGACAAAAGACAAGAAAGCATTGTTCACATGTGGAAGCAAAACCAGAAATTAATTGACTAGCCGAAGTTATACAACGAATGGCAATACTGAGCTGTGCACACTAATTTGTGTATAAAACATGCTTATTAAATATATTAAAGACCATGGGACACTGCTATCAGTTTGTATAAACAGCACCATCTTGTACTCCTCAATTCTCACTTATAAAGTATACCCCCAAATCTTCCCTCCTCCTGCCCTGCCTTCCCCTTACAGACACTCTAATTTTAGAACTAATTAAATTAAACCTCTGACTCACCTCAGATCTCTGATTTAGGTTTACATGGTCTTCACTACAAGAGTTTTCCTTGCTGTTATTTGGCAGCACTCCCCCAAACACACCCGAGACTGCTTCTTCCACAGCCTGGCGATGATCAGCAGCTCACAGGAACACACTAAGGGCAAGAGCTAAAAACCAAAGAGCTCTCCCCAAAAAATCAACCACCACCTTATACATCTATGGTGGGTTTACATGTAGCACAGCAGCATCGCGCTGCTCCAACTCCATGAGAGGAATGCCCAAGGATTTAGTTAACAGGCAGATCTCACTCCAGAAATCAGGAAGACAGCATCCAGACCTTTCCACTGTTACACAGCCATCTAATACCCAGCCAGAGATTGCAGCCAGGGTCTGGATGTGCCCCAGAGGGAACAAAACCTCCAAACACTACAGAGATTTCCTATAGTCCATTTGCAAAATGGGGATGGAGCTCATTGCCCACAAAGCCCCTTCTCAAAATCCTTTTCTAACAGAAATACCTCCAACACAAAAAGGAATAAAGCAACCTGTTTCTAAAGAGCCTGCACTGTCTCTCTTGCTGTGGGAGTTATTGGCAAGCACAGAAACTGATGCAGGTGCCAGCCTAGCAGGGTTCCTTAGAAACCTGGCACACACCAAAAACCTGCCTGCCCATGAGGAAAGGCAGATGCAGACACACCTCTGATGGGAGAGCTTGTTCCTCTGAGCCATCTGCGAGAGGTCCACTGTGGAGTGGAACCACCTATTCAAAAGTCACTTTGTTGCCCTGCCCCCCCCAAACACTTGGTTTTGAAATAAAAAATATTATCATACATCACACACCAGCTTTCAAATAAAGCCCTACAGAAGCAGGGCCATCCCTGAGAGTATACGTGGTCCTCTACTATCCCAAATATCATCATTACCTGGAATTCATCTTAATTTAAGAACTCACATTCAGCCTGTGGATCCCTCAAAGCCCAATTACAGGAGGAACTGCTTCTTCCCAGCCTGCCTCCCACCAGGGCAGACCCCCAGATGCTAGAGGAGGAGTGGGGGACACACATGACATATTTGTATTATCAAGAGGAGTCACATGCCTTGGGTCAGCTGAGCTTGTTTCCCAGTATTTCTTTTTTTTTCCTTTTCTATTTCCCTCCTTCAGTCAGAGTGCTAAGTGGCACAGGAGAACCAAACTCAATTAACAGGATTAATAGCAATGAAGCCCCTATTGGAGTCAGGGTTGTGCTCTTTAGGCCTGGAAAGAAACTACATGTCACTGCAGCAAGATAAGCAGCAGGTGATGCCAGAAGCTTTTTATTTCCAAGGAGAAAATTGGTTGTCTTTCTGCAAGCCTCCTCCTCCTCCCCCTCTCTGATCAGAATTTGGCCCAGATGGAGCCAGTTCAATCTAGCCTGCTCCTGCCTTAGCCCCGCTCTTTGCACATGGGGGAGCTCACCTTCCTCTAACCGCAGTTAGAGGGTCCAAATAAACCATCTCGAAGCAGCTCTCTTTATTTATGCCTGTTGTCATGGTTTAACCTCAGCCGGCAACTGAGCACCGCACAGCCGCTCGCTCACTCCCCCCCGCCGGTGGCATCGGGGAGAGAATCAGAAGAGTAAAAGTCAGAAAACTCGTGGGTTGAGATAAGAACAGTTTAATAATTGAAATAAAGTAAAATAGTAATAATAATAGAATATACGAAATAAGTGATGCACAGTGCAATTGCTCACCACCTGCCGACCGATGCCCAGCCAGTCCCCGAGCAG
>NW_008796044.1:9622267-9640251 GCF_000699145.1 Aptenodytes forsteri | reverse complement strand
GCCAGCTTTCCCCCAGTTTATGTACTGAGCATGACGTCATATAATATGGAATAGCCCTTTGGCCAGTTGGGGTCAGCTGTCCTGGCTGTGCACCTCCAGCCTTCTCAGTCAGTAGAGCATGGGAAGCTGAAAAGTCCTTGACTAGTGTAAGCACTGCTTAGCAACAACTAAAACATCAGTGTGTTATCAACATTGTTCTTATCCGAAATCCAAAATACAGCACTGTGCCAGCTACTAGGAAGGAAATTAACTCTATCCCAGCTGAAACCAGGAAACCTGTATAAAAAAAACCTGTCTCACAGCACGTATGGGAAAGAGCAAAGCAATTGTATGCGAAGCTGAAGTTCCCTTTAGTTTGCCTTGACTGTGGGATTTGCCCACGACGGCCTAACCCCGGTGTACAGGGAGGCTCTGCAAAGAGGTAGCAGTCCCAGCTGCTGGTGCTCTGGGATGTTCCCGCTCCTGTCCCCGACCCTTCCCACCGCAGGGTCTATCCTTGCAGGCAGGAAGGCAGTGTCACTCTGGCAATTTGTCCTCTGGTCTCACTCCGTTAGCACAGTGCCTCACAGTAGTTATTTTAGCTATAGAGCAGCTTTCTGGCTTCCTGTGTTGTCCCTTAGTGTTCTTCCTAATTGATGGCTTTTAACATTAACAGCATTTGGCAGCTGTCCTTCTGGTGGGGGCAAAGCATCAAATCTTTTATTTAAACTTCTGTAAGGAGTGGAAACATGACCTGCACCCTTGAGCAGATGCCCCTCAAGTGACAAACCTTCTCTGCTCTGCCAGGGGCTGCTTTTAACCACTGATCCCATGAACTATTGAATTCACAAGAATTCCCATCATCCCCAAGAAAGAACTAGGGATCTCTGGCTGAATATTTCCTCCTGGGCCAGGCAAGGGGCTCCACATGGTTTGGTGGGAGTTGGAGGCTCCCAGGTCCAGTGCTGGACCATCAGTTTCCTCTCCCTGCTGTGCCACCTGTGGGTGAGATACTGGACAAAACTGGATGGGTTCACCAGGGACCTCTGTCTATGGAGGGGCAGAGCATATCTCCAGCCAACGAGTAGAGCAGCAGCAACCAGGAGCTGTGGGGTTTCACCTTGCTGGGTCTCACTGTGTTGCACTGAAAGAAGCATGCTGTGTGCAGCAGCCACCCAGCAAAATGGAAAATGGGATGGGAGGGTAGCCAGTGGTACACACTGAGGTTGGTGCCTGCAATTCCTCCCAAGCCAGCGTAGGATCTGCACAGCAAAAAGCTGCCTGAGTCCTCAGAAGAGGGCTAGGATTTACTTTTGTCAAGGCCTTGAATGTTTTGAAGTCCAAAGAGAGGCAAGAAGCAGCATGGTCTACCAGTGCCCCAGGGAAATTGCAACAGAGTCACCAGCAAAAGCATTCAAAGATCACAAACCAGACCCAGAGGATCATGAATCACAGCTTAGAAGCCACAAACAGTTCTTAAGTGTCTTCCAAATAATGGTATTTCCCAATAGGCTCATTTGGGGTGGTTCACATTTTCCAGCCTTATTCTGAACCCGAGAGAGAGAATGGGCTAAAGCAAAAGCAGAGCTCCTCTTGCAGTCCCGGCGCCCGGGACTTCCCTTGCTTTCCAATGATGAACACACATAGGTGATGCTGAGTGCACTAACACGGTAAAACACTGCGTGCTCCTTGGGTCCAGGTGCATGGGCCATCCTGAGGCTTCAGTTAGAGCAAGACCTACATCCCAATAAAGTACATGCAGTAAAGCTCTTAGGTGTCATCAAGGTTTTAATCCCTGATTTAAATATTGATATAATGGAAGACCAGAAAAGCAGTATCCCTGAAAGCACAAGGTCGTCTAGTCCAGCACCCTGTTCTCAGAAGGGACCCAGAGACCTCCTCCAAGTTTTTTACCTCTCCAGTCCACTGCTGACTTTCTAAGTCTCATAATATTAGTTCTAGTTTATAATAATACAGCATCATAAATGCAAAGCTGGGCATCATGATAATTATTTATGACTTACACTTCTGGCCGGCACTGAGTGTTTCTGTAGAGGCTTTAATTATCATTTATGCATCTTTGTTCCACGTCCATAAAAATCCTAGGGCTCTGTATGGCTGAAAGCTGAATTTATAGGATCCTGGAAACGGAAAAGCCTGGATCCAGTGAGAAAGGCTGCTCCTAACCACCAAAATGCCAGATACAGTGAAGGGACATGAATGCCAGCAGGGCACAAAATGCAAAAATGAGGCAACAGGTGACAGTCCCAGCGGGTGGAACTGTATTTCCCAGAGTAAAAGGGACTTGTGGCAGCTGCGTCTGTGCCTCATCCGTGTCTGCACCTCAATGGAGATGAGCAGGGAGAGGTCTCTGGATCTGAGGCCCCAAATGGGCAAGAGGCCGACACCACAAGAGTAGCAGCACAGATATTCAGGCTCAGGGACACAGGCACCTGGTGCACCCTCCCTTCCTCCTGTGCTCCACAGGGTAGCTGCATCCCGGGCTCCCAGACTCTTGCCAGTAGTGTCTGATCACCCTCCATGTAATATTGGCGGATGCTTAGGGAGAGCGTGACCTCTGGCCACCAGGCAGCTCTGCAGTTCAGCCTGAGCAGAGGAACAGCAAAGCACAAAGCTCAGGGATATCTCAGCTAAACAGGCAGATGCAGAACAGCGTGATCAGCATCATCGGCTGCCTCCAGCATGCCTGTCACTGTCTGCTTCTGGCAAGTGTCTCAGCACTGAAGGAGAGCTGCCCCAAGTCCAGGCACTGTGGGGCTGACTTGAGCTTGGAAGCAGGCTGGATTTCTTCTTCCAAAAAACACAGAGGGAAGAATTCAGGATGCAACATCTCTGAGTATTTCCTACAGAAACCACAGTATAACATGGGAACCTCAGCTGGTTTTTAACAGGAAAACCAAGTTTCTTGCTAAGTGGGGCTTGAAACTATGAGCCAGGGGCTTCCAGAAGCTCAGAAAATGGGAAGGAATGAAGAAAAGAGGATCTTGGCAGGGATGAATAAGGATAAGAAGGAAAAGCATACTGCAGGCAGCAGCCACGGACTTTGGCAGCCACTTCCTCATGTAGAAGGAAAAAAAACAAGTTAAAAGCTGCTTGGGGAAAGGAGGTTCAGCAGTGGATTATTTCATCTCCATTACCAGAGCAAAAGGACTGCTCCTTATATCCCTGATGGGCTGAAGACGGTGCTTTCACTGCAAAGCACCTCGCTTTCACAACCAGGCTGAAAACGTACAAGGCATCAAAAATAATGTCACATTTATTAGGGAAGCAATTCAAGTGCAAAGCGCACTGAGGGACATAGGGAGCTGACTACATGCAGAAATCAAATGGAAACCCTTGATTGAAAGGAAATGTTTAACCACTATGTTCAAAGGCTCCCTAAATCAAAGAAAAAATCCTTCTTTAATCAAGGCCATTGACCAAAGCTGAAAGCACACGGAGCCGCCAACAATGCCCGCAGCATCGCCTTTCATGGCAGGGCTGCCGGTGCTGATGCTCTTATACCCCAGCATCTTTCTCCTGATACCTCGTATCTGTGCCCTGGGAGCAGCTCCTGGCATTCAAAACAAAGCATGTTTTTGTAGGGACAATAAGCATCAGCCATCAGCTAAGGTCCAAAGCATCACAGTGTCCCTATTTTAGCTGCCTTAAACTTTCAGCCTCTGTCTTTGAGCTTGAGCAGTCATTAGGAAAAGAAGCAAGAGTTAAGTGGGCCTTATCTAATCTCAGCCCAACCCAAGGGTCAATAGCAGTTAGCTAAAGTTTATCAGCAGTGTTTAACCATCATTTACCAGCTTTGGGGAGATTTTACTCAGACAGGTGTGCAGCATGCTGACGCACAGGCTCTTCCACACTGGAGAGCAGATATGAACGATTAACACAATGATAAGCACACATTTATTGTGGCTAAAGCAACCATAGGTAGCACTAGATGCTGGCAGGGTAAGAGCTCACCAAGAATAAAGTTCAAATTTATGAATGAACTTCTGAACTAACATGGGTCTCATGGTGCCTCATGGCAGCGCAGCTTTGAGGAAAAGCCGTCTCTAGAAACAGGCTCAGTGTTTCAACCTCTGCTGAGCTTTCCTCTCCCCTTTTTGGTATGTTCAGGATCAGAGTCCAGCAACAAAAACATTATCACCAGCTCTAGCCCATGTCCACTACTTTCTTCTTTTTCCTCCCAAAATCTCATTTCTATCACTCTGTGAAAAAGTGCACTTCTCATTTTAAAATCTCTCCATAGGTAATGGGAAGAAGAAATGTTGTCAGAAATGAAGGCCTTATTTCATAGTTTGCATTACTTTTCCCTTCCTTTCCACACCTTTCTATTTTTTTTAATAGCCATTTTTTTCCCATGGAGCTAAGCAGGCCGAGAGCTCTCTGCTGGAAAAGCCTCATCTCCTCTAATTGTCCGAAATGGTACAGTGAGATGGACCTAAGAGTTTCAGCCTCCTCTAGCCACATATTTCATTGAAATCAGAAGTACAATAGTGTTTTTCTGAGTCATGGGCCAGGGAGCAAGCCAGGTATCAATACCATTAGCACTGCCAATGGAACTCACAGAAATAGCTAGAAATGCCAAATATTTCTGGGGTTGTGATGAAAGTAATTCATAAATTTTTTTTGTTTATCAACTGGCTTACGAAGTGATGGAAAGTATTATAAAACCTTGACAAAAACTTCAGCAAAATGTTTTCAAGAAATTAAGAAAATATGTGAAAACATTCTGCATTTCAGACCTCCACTAAAAAAAATGCCTAGTCTTGGGGACATCGGGTTAGTTAAGGACCACAGAGGGGACAGACTGTCGCTTGTCTGCTGGTTTTTGAAAGCTTCTGTGGAAAATACCAGCTTGTTCAGTCATGTTACGAACCTCTGCAAGAATGGGGACTCCACAGCCTTTTTATAGAATCATAGAATCATTGAGGTTGGAAAAGACCTCTAAGATCATCGAGTCCAACCGTCAACCCAACACCACCATGCCCACTAAACCATGTCCCTAAGCGCTTCATCTACATGTCTTTTAAATACTTCCAGGGATGGGGACTCAACCACTTCCCTGGGCAGCCTGTTCCAATGTTTAACCACTCTTTCAGTAAAGAAATTTTTCCTCACGTCCAATCTAAACCTCCCCTGGCACAACTTGAGGCCATTTCCTCTCGTCCTATCGCTTGTTACTTGGGAGAAGAGACCGACCCCCACCTCGCTACAACCTCCTTTCAGGGAGTTGTAGAGAGCGATGAGGTCTCCCCTCAGCCTCCTTTTCTCCAGGCTGAACAACCCCAGTTCCCTCAGCCGCTCCTCATAAGACTTGTTCTCCAGACCCTTCACCAGCCTCGTTGCCCTTCTCTGGACACGCTCCAGCACCTCGACGTCCTTCTTGTAGTGAGGGGCCCAAAACTGAACACCGTATTCGAGGGGCGGCCTCACCAGTGCCGAGGACAGGGGCACGATCACTTCCCTACTCCTGCTGGCCACACTATTTCTGATACAGGCCAGGATGCCATTGGCCTTCTTGGCCACCTGGGCACGCTGCCGGCTCATGTTCAGCCGGCTGTCGACCAACATCCCCAGGTCCTTTTCCGCCAGGCAGCTTTCCAGCCACTCTTCCCCAAGCCTGTAGCGCTGCATGGGGTTGTTTTCGGTCCAGCAACAGTGTTTGGCCACCCTCATGGTGAATGTTTTTTCCCTACTATCCAGTTGGGATGACCCTTCCTGCAACCTGTCTCCACTGCCCCCCATCCTTTTGCTGTGCAGCTCTGGGAGGGCTCTGGCTCTGTCTTCTCCCAGTGACCCGGCCAATTCTTCACCTGCTTTGCAGCAGCTCTGCAGTCAGGCCAATGCAGCCAGAGTTCGCTTGGACTTCATCCAACTTTTCTAAAGAGTCAGTTTTCAGATATAATCACTTCAAACTCACCTGGGGGAAAGGAGACCTAAAGGCAACAATAGCTGCAGGCAGACAGGATCGTTTATCCAAACAGGACAGGACAACAGAGATCCAGGATCCTTATCAAGAGTGGTTAATACCAGAGCTCTTTGTTAAGTTACCCCACGCACACTTCAGAGCAAGGTCCAGCCCTGGACAAGGGACGTGTGGTCCTTGGGAGCCGGAGCAGAGCTGGCCTGAGTTATGCAGAAGGTTAGATTAGACCAGATCATCCTCCAGGAGTCTGTGACCCCAAAAGGAAGGTATATACCATATGCTTCCCATCTTGTTCAGCTGTGTGAAAGAGGGAGTGGGCAGGGGGTGCTGCTTCTAGTTCGGAGAAAGGGGAGTGCCTTGCTGGAGGAGATTGAAAACTGTGTTTGTCCAATTATCAGCCACAGCACTTAATCACTCTGCCCTGGATCTCCCTGGCAGCCGCCCGGGCAGTCGGATGCGGAGGCGGGAGGCAGATAGGATTTAATAAAGAAGCAATTTTATGAAGGAATTCTTTGCTTTTGGCATTTTCTCTAGGAGTGGGGAAAATGATGCTTTTTCTCCAATAATGCCAGGGAAAGCAAGAAGAGCAGAGCTCCGTGTTTCAGCTCCTGGGTGACTGACCCCACATGCTCCCGCTGCCTCCACAGCCCATGGAGATCCCACACAGGAGCCGCGGAAAGGGGCACAAGGGATCAGGGGAGAAAGTTTTGCCAGGAGGCAGCACCCCCTGCACTGTTTCTGACCCAGGATCACTCCAGGATGGATGGTCTCTGCAGCCAGCAGCAGCAGCTGTCCCATCTGCAAGGGACAGAGCCCCGAGGCTGCTGCTGTGACCGGAGTTGACCACAGCCCAGAGGTATTCCCACTGGCCACATGCCATCACCCCGTAAGCCACAGCAGATGGGGGGAAGGTTTTCGTGGACTGAGTCCGTGGGGTTTGGTGTCACTGCAGTGGTGGGAGAGCACAGGTAAACGGGCCAGGAGCTGGGCTGGAAACTCACCACCACACCATGGAGCTGTGCAATTGCACCCCAGCCAATTTCAGCCAGTAATCCTTGCAAACACATTGCCTGTCCCCAGCATGTTCATCCTCCTCAGGAAGCATATGATTGGCAATCAGGCACGGCCTCTTCTGAACAACCCAACAAGCTACGATTTATGTGATGCCTTTGTCTTCAGACACTGTTGTCAGCAACACCCATCCACAGGCAAAGCCGCCGATGCCTGCAGATTTCCAAAGGTCGCTATCATGGACACGCTGCCCTTGCTGAAGGATAACAAACAGAAGCTTTAGTAAAAGTAGAAATGATCATTTGTTAATTTTCTCCTGTAGCTCTCCAGAGGCCCCAGAGGCAACGTTTCCAGGACAGAAAACAAATTGATATACCCTGGGCTCCAAAGAGTCTCCCACAGCTGGAGAAAATAAGTGATGTTTCCACAGCAGCTACTTACAGGATCCCTTTTCCTAAACTGTCAGTGTTCAATATCTTCCATGCACCCAGAGCAACAAAATAGCTTTCTCGGCACTAGTGGGAAAGAATCCAAGACAAAAATCACTATGGACAAAATTATGGTTGTTTTTTTTCTGCAGGAAAAATCAGTGTTTGAATAGTATCCCCTGGATACAAGAGCAGGTTATCACTGCACACAGGCTAGCTCTCACCTTGCTGATGCAAAATGGCTTGGTCTGCCTCCCATGCCTGAATGGATCCAGCTGCACCATCCCCCTTCCTCCCAGTGACTTGCAGGTAGATCTCCCTGTGGGCTCCTGCATGCACAGATCACCTCCTCCCCTCCGTGGGCACACCGCTGCTTGGGGCTTGCTCTTCTGCACTGTCTGCACCAACTGCTTTCAAACCCATCTTGGATACCATAGGCAAGGTCCTGGGTACACCTGCAAGCTCCAGGCCTGCCAAACGCAGCAGGTAACAGAACTTTAGGGATTTTTAGCCTTTAAATCCAACACAAGCAGCTCTTCGGACCCAAGAGAGCTTTGAGCATCTTGGGAACTGTCTTTTGTGACACCCCTGGGCTTCCCATTTGCATCAGCCTTTCTCCAACCTCCACTCATCCCACCCATCGCAGTGCAGCAGCAAACACCCTACCTGCCTTGTTGACGACCCTGAGCACTGAGGATCCTCCTGCAGGTCCCCAAAAGATGCCTTCCCTTCATGCATCCCAAGGAAGGTCCCCACAACCTCCATCAAGGGATTGAGGCTCAGGGATGCCACCAGCACAGAGCCATGGTGCGGGTCTTGGCCACAAAGCCACTCCTTGGCAGCAGGGGTTGGGACACTATTGGGACGGGGCCAAAGGGTCACCTCTCACCTGCACTCCCCAGCAGACGAGCTCCCATACAGCTCCAGCGCCCCCAGCAAGCATGAGCTTGTGCCAAGTGTCACAACATCTCCCCGTTATCACCCCAATTCCTGGGCACCAGGACTGCAAGAGGAGCTCTGCTTTTGCTTTAGCCCATTCTCTCTCTCGGGTTCAGAATAAGGCTGGAAAATGTGAACCACCCCAAATGAGCCTATTGGGAAATACCATTATTTGGAAGACACTTAAGAACTGTTTGTGGCTTCTAAGCTGTGATTCATGATCCTCTGGGTCTGGTTTGTGATCTTTGAATGCTTTTGCTGGTGACTCTGTTGCAATTTCCCTGGGGCACTGGTGGCTTTTCTCCATACATCAAGTCTTCACAAAAAGCAAATTCCAGCCCTGGTACAACAAGCGCTCCTCCAGCCTGTCGTGGATGGGCCATCGCAGGGAGGGAGGGAGGTTCCCAAATTTTTCATTCCCCTGCAATGCAATTTTTCATTCCCTTGCAGCACTTTACTATTCAAAAAAATGTAACTTGAAAGTGCTCAGATTTGGCCGAAAGATAGATGATGCAGACATTCATCCTGCAGAAGGAGGATCACCTCTTCCTGCTGATCCACCTAGAGGCAGACCTGCCGGCTCAGCTTGCCTCTCACCTCCTTGCCCACCACCCCTTCCCCGCATTCCTTGTGTGGCATCGATTTCCCCTCTGAGTGCCTTCCATAAGCCAGGAGAAGACACCATCAGCATGTGCAGAGGTCTTCTGTCCCACACGGTGTGTGGTGGCCATCACCTAACAAGGCGACCAAGGGGAAGCCATCCCATGGCAGCACCTGCTTTGGAGCCTGCCTGTCCTCTGCATTTCTCTGCGACGGGCGCTGTGCTCGGCGAGTCACACAGCACGGCTGGCAGAGCTGCCTGACTCATTTCTCTCTACTCCTCCAGCTGATGTGTTTGGAGGAACACGCTGCTCTGACAAGGTGACACATCCTGAGAAAGCCCACACTGCTGAAGACATCTCCCTGCTCCTTCTACCAGGAGCACCCAGCGCAATAGCAGTTTGCAGCTCTTTTTCATTCCTCCCCAGTCAAATAAGCCCCAAACATTTCTGTTTTATTTTCCTGAGGGCTATAGAATAGATGTCAATCAGGAGAGAGGAGCCCTGAAATCCCACATTTTTGAAGGTATCTCATAAACACACAGATGTCAGTAGAGGCGCTTGGAAAGGAAGGGCAATTGCTAACGGAGAAACTGCATTAAAAACCCAGTGTGACTGCTGTTCGGCTGCAGCAGTGTTAGCAGCCTATGTTGGATTCTTTGTTTGGCAGAGGCAACTGCCCTTGAATCAGTTGGTTTGGCTCAATTCCTTGTGGAATAATAAAGTTCAGTCCATTGTATTGCATAATCTGGAGTGTCTTCAACCTGCTTCAGTAGTAAAGTACTTAATCTCATACAGCTCTGGGAGGGGTTACGAACACAAAATTAAGTCAGTACAAATCTATCAGGAGCCTAAGCAATAAGAGGATGAAGAGAGAAGTGTCCAGGAGGCAGGGGGAGGTCGGCAGCCTGTCTCTGCTTTGATGCCTCTGACTTGCAGGGGAAGGAAAGGAGAAAACCGTGGTGTTACACACACTTGAAATGTCCCAGGACCCAACACAGTTCCCATCTGCAGAGCAGCTCTCGTAAACACTGAGGATTTACCCACCAAACTCAAGTTTGGAAATGTGCCTGGATGTTTCCAAGGAATCTGAGGAAAGATGTTTCTGTTTCTGGACAATCAAAACTATCACATTTCCTGGCTACAGCAAGGATCTCTAAACTGAAAAATGTGCAAATGTGTTTTACCAGGAGTGGGCACATCCCAAACAAGGGTAATCACAGAAACTCTCTTCAGCACTGCTCTATTTACATGTGTTACAGACTGAAGAGGAAAATCTTTTCCCCAGTTGCCCTGGCGTATAACCGTAAACACCCTTGCTAAGTCCCCTTCCAGCTTTAGGAACTGAGACCAAAGCACCTATTGGCACCTATTGGCTTTACTCACGCTGTGAACCTGGCACGTGTGTTGGAGGAGCAACAGGGGACAGCGTTGGATCGAGATGAACCACTTTCAGCTATAAAAAATGATCATACCTCCCTCCCTTGCTCCTCGGAGGGTGATAACACTATGTGAATCCTTGTCCCAGGCATGCTAAAGGACTGTTACTTGCCCACAGAGGTCCACCAATACCCAGCCCAGCTACTCACAGCTGGTGCACGGGTCATACCCAAAGCCAGCTTTACTCTCCAAGTTAGTAAAATAACAGATGCCATTAAGAACAGTTCTTTCAGGCTCATGTTGCAGGTCGTCCCAGGTAGAGCAGAGGGAAGCCCAGACGAGAGCGGGGAAAATCTCCATCACCACCAAAGCAAACTCACAAGGGATGTTTCTGCCAGGGGAAAGTGTCCTCCAGAGCCACATTCGGACTGGGGTCTCCCTTGGACGGTGGAGCAGCTGCCGATTGAGCTGAGATTTCTGTCTCACAAACAGCTCCTTGAATTGCTCTTGGCATTGACTTTTTCCTGTTCAGCTAATTAAAAATCTGTCTTTGAGTCATAAGCCCCCATTAGTAATAATTTGCTTTGCACTTCTCCAGTGATTTATGGCTGAGATATCAAAGTGCTTTAGAAACATTAATTAATCCTTCTAATGCCCAAGGGACTGATCCACTCTCCGCAATGCACCATTGGTGGAGTAAATGTAGAAATCCCCAGGGTTTACTCCAAACTGCAGGCAGGGAGAGGGGAAGGGAGCAGCATCCAACCCAATGAGCTCGTTTCGGCTGCCTGCCTGCAATCAGATGTGCAGTCAAAATAACAGCACTGAATGTGCAGCCATAAGCAAACCCAAGGCGCATCCAAGCTCTCTGCTCTCTGGCAGCAGTTCTTGCTGCTGTCCCTATCTGTCCGGGGTGGGAAGGGGAGCTGCGACACCCCAGCTCTGTTCTGCAGATCATGCCAGGAAAGGCGTGTGTGGACCAAAGCCATCTTCACCCAGAGCTCTGCAAGTGGCAGCGGCAGGGTCATTAATCAAAGCAACACTACTCGTGCTAACACATGTATTGCCCTTGCTGTCCTGCCCATTTCTCCAATCTGCTTCTTGTACAAAGTTGCTTTTTCCCAGCTTGCAGTGCAGACCCAAGGCTGTCTCCCACACCCGAGATGCAGCTCCAGTCCTTGCCAGCGATAAGGACTGTTACCTCCATTGGCTTCGGAGAGGCTTTCATCCTTGCGCACACCAGTGAGCCATTTGCCACCTGGTGTTGTCCCCATACTTTGAATGTCATCATCACAAGACTGTGGGGTGGAGCTGGCCATGCAGGGTGGTGCCAGAGATGGGGAAAGGTATAAAGGTCCCAGCATAGACTGCCAGAGACAGGATCTCTGAATGCCTGAGAAGTGTCTCATTTCCTCTTTGCTGTCCCCAGTAAAGCATCACCTTGACCATGAAGACAACTGGTGTTTTCCTGCTCCTCTCCCTGGCACTCTGCTACTACCAAGGTGAGTGCAACATTTTGCTTAGGAGCCATTTCCTCTCCTTGCTAAAGCTCCCAGGTCTGCCGGGTGGGAAGGTGAGCCTGGGAACAAGCCAGCTGGTGCTGGCACCTTGCTCCAGCCCTGGGCAGGGAAAGCGACCGATCCCCAGAGAGTGCTGCAATGGCCAACATGCATTAAACCACTGGTATGTGAGCAAGCCTAAAGCAAAGGCTTTAAAAGGGTGGCTGGCACTTGCTCCCAAAAATGAACAGACCTGCTGGTCTGACACTCTCCCTTCAGGGCTGGGATTCGGCCTGGAGCTGGTGATTTCTAGGACACTGCAATTCTTTTAGAGTGAATAGGTGCTATTCTGGTTTTAAAAAAGCAAACCCAGGAAGACAGGAAACGTATCTATGCAAGAGAAAATGCAGCTCTCGCAACCAAAGTCAATTTAAGCCAACTGTGTTTTCAAAATCCCATATGGTGCAGAGGGATGAGAACATGAGCTGTTGCTGCTCTTCAGGTCCTGCTCACCAGCGATTTCTGCGTTCGTGGGTTCATTCAGAACAGGAGGGTGCTTCTGAAACAAGTCCTCCATCATCCTATTCACTATGCAGCGGTTGCCATTGCAGAGCTCTCTGTGCACAAAATCTGGACTCATTTCAGATGAACTGAGCATGTAGTAAGCTACAGCTTCTGGGCCTGGACCAGTGTAGTCCAAAGTAAAATCCCTGAAACCCTAAACAGTGTGGCTATCAGGTCCTCAGCACAAAACCGTTTCACTCCACAGACCCACTGCTATTGGGCCACACTGGTTGCTAATGTAGATGTAGCCTAAATCCTCCATGTAGATGACTTCTGGATCTATAAGCAACCCAAGGTCTTCTTCTCAGTATTGCCTTTTGCTGAACAAATTCAGGTTGTTTTTCAAAATAGACCCACCGCCTGTTCCACCCAAGTGATCCCAGCTGTCAGTTCAGGGCCAGTTTCTCCATGGAGAAGCCCACCAAAGTCATGGCTTGCTCCCACCAGCTTTGGTGTGAGACCTCAAGGTCCACCCATTTCTCCTGCTAGTAGAGACCTTCAGCAACTTGTCTTTTGCTCTGCTTCCTTGTGGTACAAACCCACTGACACCAGAAAAATCACCCTGGATTTACTCCAGCACTGGTCCAGCATCAGCAGGAGTTTCTCAGTTACCCATGAACATGTGATAAGAGATAATGAAAGCCACCTTTGCTCGCTGGCAGGGAAAGTCACTAGAAGTGCATCTGGCCTTGACAGGACCTTGCACCATCATGGTGTTTCTGCCAGGGGAAAGAGACAGATGCAGTGGGGAGGGACCCAGCTGCAAAATGGGGGGAGATCCAAGGGAAGAAATTGTTTGCTGGGACAAAGGTGTCTGAGTGAAGACATACAGTCCTCAGGCTAAAGCACCTTTAGTAGGTCTCCCTTGAAACCAGCCCGAGCGATGGGTGCTAAGGCATCTTCTCTCTCTCCCCACTCTTTCTCTAGGAAACGCTGAGACGGATGGAGCTGCTGGCAAAGGAACAGAGGTGAAGGCTCCTATTTTTGTGTAGCACAAGGGTGTGCCCAGCTTTGGTGAGACAGCACTAACCCATACACTGGGGAGTCAGAGTTGATAAATACAGTGAAGTACAGTGAGCTGCTGGGTTGGCAGCCCAAAGATGCCAGTGCCTGTGAACCTTCTTCTACCTGCTGTGCCACAGCAAAATCCCAGTGATGGTACTGCTTTCCCACTGCATTTCCCCACACTCAGTGGAGGAAAACTTAATAAAGAGCTGAATATTGCTGGTACCTGCCAAGAAGATCAGAGCTCCCCTTACTCTCTAGCTTGCAAGTGCAAGGGCAGGTATCGTTGTGGCATAAAAATAAGAACTGGGAAGAACATGATCAGGCACTGCCCATGGAGCATTACTCAATATTGTCACTCCTAAGGGTGTGCAGGAGTGCCAGGTGAAGTTCAGCTGGCCAAGGGACAGCATGGTGACAGGCAGTCCCAGTGTTTCTGAGGGTTCATAGCAGAGCTCTGAGCAAGCTGGGATGGGTTATCAAGATATACAAAATATCCACCTCCCTGTGAATGCAAAGCTCCTTCGGTAAACTGAAAGCATGTTTAATATTTTCAGCATTACCCTTTTGCATCTCCAGGCAGCTTGTGCCAACTATGACCTAAGAAAAGGTTGTACAAAGATCTTTGATCCTGTCTGTGGCACGGACAACCTCCTATACGGCAATGAGTGTCTGTTGTGCTTTCAGAACCTGTGAGTATCTGGACCTCCTGCAAGTCTAAATATCATGCAGACAAGGGCTACTACATATGTCTGGGATTTCCTAGAAAGCAAGCTGCTTGCATGCAGCTGGGTGGAGTGTGGGCAGTGAGCCCAGCACATCTGGCATGAATCTGGCCTCCTGTGCAGATGCTGCACCCGTTGCTCTGAGCATGTGGACTCCGTCTGCGAAATAGGTCCGTTGCGTGTGGCTCGCAGCACACAAGCTGCCCACAAGCAGGGACTGCATGGCCAAAACCTCCCCACACCTGCAGCTGCCAAGCTGCAGTGATTGCTCGGACCGTGCTGGCGGGTGTCCAGGAACTCAGACAAATGGCAAAGTCCTCAAAGTCTGCCCAGATCTAGCATGCAGGCAGAAAAATATTTTTCCAGGTGACCTCAGATGTGTGGTGGCTGAGGAAAAACTATGGTTTTTCACCCCAGCAATTTATAGAATCATAGAATCATAGGATCATTAAGGTTGGAAAAGACCTCTAAGATCATCAAGTCCAACCGTCAACCCAACACCACCACCCACTAAACCATGTCCCTAAGCACCTCATCTACACGTCTTTTAAATACCTCCAGGGATGGGGACTCAACCACTTCCCTGGGCAGCCTGTTCCAATGTTTAACCACTCTTTCAGTAAAGAAATATTTTCTCATGTCCAAATACAATATAGTATAATATAATATAGTATAATATAATAATAATATTTTTATTATTATTATTATATTATATTATCTATAATAATATATAATATAATATAATATAAAAAAAGCTGAGCTCTGCTTTTTGTCTTTTCTGCATATGAAAGGATACAATTTGCTCTGGGTATTTTTAAGAATGAGTCTTATATTCAATCTGTGCTGGTGCTAGATTGCACTGCCTTAGCAGAAGGCCAGGTGCAAATGCTAGCGACGCCTCTGGCAAAACTTGATTCATTTCATCTGGCTTGGGCCATAGTTAATTTTGAGTATATTTATACATTGGAAGTGCTCTGTGTCAGACAAGTGAAGGAATTACTTCCAACTCAATGCTATTAGGTTGTTCGAAAATCTCTGTTGGGAAGATTGAGTCTTATCTGTAGTCAGATGCCGCAGTCTGTGGGGCTAAGGGAGCTTCACCCTTGACTTTACCTGGTGAAGGCACGGATTTTTGGTGATCAGGCTCACATACCCATCTGCCATCAGCAGAGACATCTCTAACAGAAGCTCAAATTCCAGCTTTTCTATCCCTGGATGAATGGGCTTGTGGAGCCAAATTCTGCTTTTAGGAGCATTGCCTCCCAGCTAACTCTGCAGTAACAAGGAACAGGGTCCAGATCACCAGGAAAAAGAACCTGGATAAGAATTGTTGGTCTGGTTGTCCCCTCTTTCCTTCATTAACCCAGGCTGCCGCCCCATATTCTGCTCCTGGCCTGCTCAAATGCTGGTTTTCCATTTTAAGGCTGAAGGCAATGCAGTCAGGCAGAGACATGCTGAGTGGGATCTCCTGAAGGAAGGCGCCACAGTTAATGACCCGGCGCGGCATGGCAGGGCGGTAATGACCATGCTGGAAGCCAACAGCCCAGCACCAGCTGTCGACTGTATTGTGCAACAGATGGGGGTGGGAGGTTCGTCAGACACAACATCGTTAGGGCTCTGGCCATGAACCAAGAGCAGGGTAGAGAGCGAGGAAGGCTTCAAAGACAGCTACGCAGGGAGCAAAGTGGCGTCGAGGATACTATGTCCCCCCAGTGCGGAGCACGGCTTCGGAGGAGATGGGAGACCTTAGTGGTCACAAGAAGGAAACTTTGGGATACAAAAAAAAGAAAAAGACTGAGCTGGTGGTGTATCCAGAGCCGGCCAGGAGTCAGGGGAGGGAAGGGGTGGATGAGAAGCTGGTGCTGGCACCCGCCTTGTGTTGATAGGCACTGCATCCCTGGACTTCGTCAAATTCCCCTTTGTGCAAGCTCTCAGCAGCTGCAGCTGGAAATGTGCTGCTCCTGCAGGTCAAAGCCCTGAGCCTTGCAGTTCCCCTGTAACGTTCCCAAGTGAAGAAGTTTTGGGGTTAAGAACAACAGCCATTTGTTCTCCCAGTCAGGGCAATCTGGGCCAGGCACCAGGACTTTGAAGCTGCCTGGTGCCGAACGTCTCAGGGGAGAGATAAATGGAGTGTCCTCATCTATAAAGCTTTGGTCCATGGGGAAAAGTCAAGTAGCCGAGAGACAGGATGAAGTGTCATTTGCAGTTTTGTGTGTGCAACTGGTCTGACAAGAGCTGGAGGCCTGCAAGGAGTCTGGGAATAACTACAGCAAGAGCATCTGGCGGGTCCCTGTGGCAGTGGTGTCTCACTTGTCGCCTTTGGTCACTTCACTGTGACCAGCATGCAAAATGCTTTTTGCAAAATGCAAACCAGCTTGAAAATCATTTTACCAGCATTTCTCTATGCACCTGAGAAATAGGCTTGTCTTTCCAAAGAGGAGAACATCATGATTCCACGTGAAAATTGAACAATTCAGAGTAATTAGGTCCACTACTGGGCAAAAAATTATAACGATTTTTTGCAGGTGCCTTTTTAATATTTTCCTCACTTTTGCTGCAGAGGCAATCAGGAGGAGAGGCTGGGAGCAGGCCCAAGCCCAAGCAAGACACAATGGCAGGCATTCGTCTGTAAAAACCCACAAAACAAAGTCATAACCTTTATCGTCTGCAGCCAGACAGGCATTAGAGGTGTCTTACCGCACAGAGGTGAATTATTCTGCCAGGAGGTGTCAGAAAGTGCCAGCTCTTGAGCTTATTGGAATTAATTAACACATGCCCATGGTAACCCTGAACTCCCTGTCAAGAATATGTGGCCTTACTTACTGTGAATAACACTTAAATGATGATTTAAGCAGTATTTTCCTTTCTTTCTTTCTTTCTTTCTTTCTTTCTTTCTTTCTTTCTTTGTCCTCTGAGCCAGGCTCTTCTGTGTATCAGGGACCTGAAGGCATCCTCTAGCATTTTTAACATCTCTTCCAGGCAAAGAAACACTAATGTGCGCATAAAGAACAGGGGAATGTGCCAAAAGCCCTCTCCACGCTCCGACTCCGCTCAAAACTAAAAGGCGCAACTGTTCCAGAGAAAATAGCACAAGGCTGTCCCTCACCTATACAAACTCCTAATAAAATGGAAGCATTGCCATGTCTTGCACTGGGATTTCTTACACACACAGCAGACTCCTTTCCCTGACATTTAAAATACCTTCCTGAAAAATATGGTTTGTTTTGGTAATGTCCATAAAGAGCTCTGAGCAAATTACTGACAGAGCCCCAGGGACAAGGCTAGGACATGCCCAAGCAGAGAGCCAGGCTCTGGCATAACAAGGAGGCTCTTTTTTGCATCAATAATTTTGTTTTCCTTCCCTAAACTTCCAGCATCCAAGCAATAGGAGATTTTAGCATTCTCATTACTTGCAATTACATTTGTTAAATACAGGGCATTAAAGCCCTTACTCCAGGGCCTTTGCCAGGAGGAAGAGTCCAACAAGTCATCTCCATGCTGACCTGTCTCCAGCCTTGTCCATATGCCAGTGCCCCATCACATGGTCCCTGTGCACCGAGAGCCACCAGCCTCAGATTTGCCCTGCAGGTCACAGTTACCCAGTGCCTCGGAAAACCAAAAAGGCTCAATTTTTCCAGGCAAAAATGGTTTTTTTTTTCCTCTAGTGGCCTTGGTGAGCTTTGCTGCTGGCACCCATGCCCGGGCCCCAGGGCTGCGGGCTGGCGGGAGCTGAGACGCGGCGCCCCGCGCAGCGGGACGCAGAGTGCGGGTCCCTGGATGGAGAACGGGAGGAGGTTTCGGCACTGGAGGCCGCTGTTGCTCCGCCGGAGCCGGAGCCGGAGCCGGTGCCGATGCCGGAGCCGAGCTCGCAGCATGGAGAATGGAGAACGGGAGGAGGTTTGGAGGCCGCT
>NW_008796044.1:9611604-9622227 GCF_000699145.1 Aptenodytes forsteri | reverse complement strand
TCGCAGCTGGAGCCCGCAGGGGTGGCCCGGCCGGGGCAGCCGGGGGAGCGGCGCTGGACGCCCCGCGGGCGTGCAACGAGCTGTCGGTGCTGCTCTTTCCAGCCCTGCAATGAGGCTGAAAGCCGCTGAGGTGGGGTAGCCTGGGCGCTCAGCCTCGCCACGTCCCTGTCCCTTCACCCTCCGGGGACCTACGGGCAGGTCACGCTCCGGGGGGTTGCAAGGACACGGGTGGCCCCAGAGGGTCTGCCCGCAAGTCCTGTGCTGGAGGGATGTGTCTGCCTGGCACTGGCACAGCCCTGCCAGCTCTTACCCAGAGAGCTGGGCATTCTGCTGCTTGTGCCAAAGGACTGTAATGAGTTAACCCAAAACAGCCTGGGACAGAGCGGTCAGGGCTGGGGGTTGAAGCCTCTTGGGGTTCCCCATGAATTATAGCCCTTGAGTAAATGGCTATTTGTATTTTGGGCAAACCAAATGCTTTGTTCTCCTGAACTTCACTTTGGTTAGAAAGATGTGTATGAGTTCTCTTTATGTTTCTTGAAGAAATGACTGAAACAGAAAAATACATGACCAAGCTGAAAGAAAGCTCTAGTGCTCGCTTGAAATTTCAAATGCAACCAGATGCAGCTGGGAGGGGGGGCAGCACAGGCTCCTCTTCCCAGATCTGCCAGCAAGTCTGTCTGCAGTCAAGGGAGAGATGAAAAACGACTCGCTTTGCCTGTATGTAAAATTAATGCACTAAAGGTGGTAGACCCAAATAGGCTTGGGACTGTAAATTGCCTTGACATCTTTGCACAGAGGGGATCCTGGAAGTATGCCTCCCATAGCTGGGATATTTCTGATTCTGCTGCATCACGAGAAATGGAACACAGCTTTTACCTGGAGAGGTTTCTGCAAGTGGGGCTGGCAGGAGGGGAGGCTGAGCCTCCTCACACTGTTCACTCACTGCTCTTGCACTTTGTGGCATGGCTAAACCCAGCTTAGCTCCAAACTCATCCAAGTTGGTTTCTTCCACCCCGACAACACTGGAGAGGTTGCACTGAGGCCAGCTTATGCCAAGAAAAACATCTTTCCTGCCCATGCCATTTCTGGGAAACATTTCTTCAATGAAGTGAGGTGCTGACCGAGCTTGCAAAACAGCAGGTTGTATCAGCTGGATGGTTGAGCGCGGGCTGCATCTCCCCAGGCACTGTTCTGACGAGAACTAGCATTCCTGCTAAATGTCAGCCACATCCATTCCACAGCAAGGTCCATATCAGGCTTGAGATTATCGGAAGCAGCAGGTCAAGGGCCACCCTGTAGGTACAGCACAGTGGGGACACACAAGGCAGAACCAGCAGCAAGTTTCCAGGAGGAAATGGTTCCTGTCCATATTCCAGTTTTGACTTGAACAAGTGCAAATCTGAGGAAGCTTTAGCAGGTGCAAAGGTGCTTTACTGACCCCTAAACTGGGTTCAGTTTTACTTATAGGAGACTCATCCTCAAAAGCCAGTCTCCTGCCTCCATAAAGATTCTTCCCTGAAGCTGAGGAGGGGAGCGCTTCATCTCAGCTGCTCCTCCGCTATCTGATCGCCAGCAGAGCCTAAAGCCGTCCTGCCGGCAGCCAGCCTGACTTTTCTGAGGCACCAGCTTGCTTCTCCGTGTCTCCGTGATGCTGTTCCCAGTGCTGGTGAGCTGGCAGGGACAGGGGAAAGAGCAAAAGGGAGAGTGATGGGAGGAAGGGTAACAGCTTCAGTTCTTCTTTTCTTTGTCTGTCTAAATAGCTGCAGCCTTTCAGGCCACCTTCCAAGGGCAGTGCTTCTGGCGGTAGGTGTTTGGGAGACCCCTGAACGCATTTTAAATGATGCAACTGCGGAAAAACAGGACTCGCCAAAGGGCGATGCCCATCCGGGGGGCATCTCTCCTGCACTCCTTTGCTGGGATTTGCTGTTCAGGTGGAAGCTTTTCAAAGTGGGGTTGCATCCTGCTCAGTGCCTCCAAAGCAGCCTTGGGTACTGCCAAGCCTTAGGAATGTCACAAGAGCAATGAAAACCAGACAGCTGAGGACAGATGGCCCAGGGGAGCATTTTCTGATCAGAAAACCATGTTTCTTTAAAATTTAGACTTTTCTGCCAGTAAAAATTCTCATAAAATTCAGCCGGGGAAGCCCTTCCCCCTCTGCCTCCTGGAACACTTTACTGAAGATCCCATCTGGGAGGGAATATCTATTTCCATCACTGGTGGCATTTGACTTTATAATGTCATGACAGCAAACTGCAAAGTCAGAATTAGAACTGGACAGAGGGACTTTAGTGACACACAAGGCCACAGCTGAGAAGAAGCTCTGGATTTTTGGTAGTTTCAAAATGTTCCTGTTTTCAGACCTATTTGGAAGGGGCAGCCTTTGCCCACTGCAGCCTTCCCCAGCATTTCTCCGCTAAGGCGGCTTCTATTTTAGCCACATTTTCAACATCAGATTTGTTTTTCTAGTCTGGAAATAAGCAGAGCCTTCCTCGGATTTGCTGCAGCTGCCAGAGGGCACTTTCTGTGGGGTGTGTTCAGTTCCAGGAGACTTTTTTGGGGCAGAGCTGAATTAAACCCAGTTTGCCCGGTTGGCAAAGAGAGCTTCTCTTTGCAGACAGCCCATGGGAACCCGCCTGCCACCAGTGAAAGGCTCTGTGTGTGCTACGATGCTGCCACGTGCCACCTCCTGGATCTGGCCTTTTGCAAAGGGTGCAGACAGCAGTGTCCCCGTGCCCAGTGCAGAGCACAGGTCTGGAGCCTGCTCTCCTTTGCAGGTCAAGTCTGCACACCAGAACTACACAACCACTTCAGCTGCTGCTGTTGTGACAACCTCAACAAGAGATGTCAGGAGTGCCAGCAAATGCAAACTGTTTTATCGTGGAGAGACAGTTGCCCGGCACAGCGCAGCAACACTGCTATGTTAGAAGGTTACGCTGCCAAGCTTGAGGCCAGAGAAGGAAATACCAATTGGTCCCACCCGAGTAGGAAATGATAGTGTTAACTCTCTGCAAAGCAAAAGTCTCACTGAAATGGAAGGATGCTTTTAAACTGCAAATTTCCTTTCATCTAAACCACAGCTCAGGCTACCTAGGGGAAAAGCTGTCCTTGGCAAATGTATGGGAATGAGCTGGAAGTGGCTCTGTACCGATACAGACAGACTGTCCATAGGGCTTAGTGGGGCTGTAGCAGGATCATCACTAAATAAGAGAGTGGACACTTCTCACTGGCAGGGTGAAAGCACCATGATAACCACAGACATGGAGCAAATAGCCACAACTAGAGCTTGAAATTTGAAGCAGGATCTCAGCTTTTGCTTTCTAATGTCTCTGAGCTGCTACAGACAAGTCAAATGACAGTAATAGTTTGTATTTCTCTCTATCAAAAGACAGTAAGCGTCCAGGAATCAGGAGCATCCAAAGTGCTCTGCAGCCAGGGCAGACAGCAAGGGAACCCTGCCAATGTTTCTACACTAGTTTTCTGGCCTTCATCCTGCATCAGGCACACTCCACTTACAGCAAGGAAGTGCCAGCTTCACACAGTGCCGGCACATGAAGCTGGATTCCTCGTGCTCTGCACACTGTTGGAGACCTCGCGATGCTGCAGTCGGCATTAGCACTGTGGGTAGATTCGATGCTGAGAAGTTCTTCTTCCTTCCAGCTAAGCAGCACAACGCCTGGAAAGCTCCCAGGCAGAGGTCCTGTTGTTCACCTACACCAGAACAATAACCTGTTGTTGTAGCGCAGCTCAGCAGGGGTGGATTGCAGGCTCTTTCCAAAATCTTAAGTGCTTTACTAGTTGTGAAAGGATACCACAAATAGAAAATCCTATGTGCAGTTTAAACTGCAATAAGGGCTGCTGGCCTCTGGGAAAAGGTCAGGTCCTTCCCAGCATACCCCGGCATGAAAGCATCTGATGATCCACCCCCACACTCACTTTGCGGGGTCCTGGGAAGCTCTCCGTTGCTGGCAGATGGTGCTAATGTGGCTTGAAGCCAAAAAGACATTAGGTCAGTGCAAGTGTCCAGCTTGCAGGTGGCATCACTCTCAGGGACAAAGATCTGATGCGTTAATCAGAACCCCCTGCTCAGCCCTCTTTTCTGAAGTCAGCATCCATACAGGGGAAGGGAAACAGCAGCCTATAGCACACTCTGGAGTGCTGTGTCCCCCACCAATGTCCTCATAGGCGCAGATGGTGTTTAACTCCAGTGGTAGGATGCCAAGTCCTGAAAGCGAAAGCCAGGAAGCCTCAAGTTGGGCCCATCAGGGGCTGAAACATGGTGGGGAAGAAGGAGCTGAGGCAGGACTGAAGCAGTAGGCAAGGCATGGCTGAGGCAGAGAAAGACATCCCACAGCCCCTGCACCGATGGCCATGTGCTGGCTCGAAGGCAGGGGACGAGCTAATGCACGCGGCAGTGAGATGGCACAAACGCCTGATTCAAAGTGTGCCAAAACCAGTGGGTATAGCGGGGCTTTGGATCCAGCCCCAGCAAGACACTAAAGGTAGGTAGCTACAGCATCGCTGCAGTTGCTATTGGGCTGAAAGCGTTTCTGGCTACCCCGGCACTTGGGCAGGAGTTATTCCTCTTTCCTCACCCCACTCCTGGTCACAAGCACACAGGAATTTGTTAACCAAAGGGATTGTTCAGTGCACATTGCCAAGAGTAAGGGGCTGGCCAGATGTGACTCTCCTGGCCTCCACTGGCCTTCCTGGCTGGTTCAGGACAGTGCACCTGCATCACTGCCAGCCAGCGCAACGCAGCGATGAAGCAAAATGTCTGCACCAGGGCTTAGCTCCTTTCCTCCAGCTGGCACCAGCACCCGAGTGGATGAAGTGCAGGGTGGGAGGGGAGCATAGGTCTTGCCCTGCTGTTGTGGACAGGATATTTTAGGAGACAACACACACATTCACCCTGCCTGGAAAGTTCCAGGGAGTGCACAGATTGGGCTATGATGTCTTAAAGCAAACCAAGTAAAAAAAAGCCTGGGACAGAGCCCTGCATTTCTGCCCTCTATCCCTTCCCTAGCCACTGACCGCACCAGTGCCCTGAGCTCAGCCACCCAGTTCAACAAGAGCTTCTAATTTTTGTGCTCAGAAACAGTCACTAACATGCCCAAGCTTTCCAGTTTGCCTGACAGTGCAAGAGAGATGACTATAGCAAATAAACTAGGATAGAGTTCAAGGCAAAGGTCTTTCTCTGGAAAAACTGAAGGATTAAGCATAAACTTAATGAGTTCTAATGAGCGCCGCCTGTTTCTGCTGTTCGTTCTTACTCCAGAGCTACAAATACCCCCAAGTTCTTGGCAAAGGAAAGCAGCTATCTGGTTACAATTAACTTCCCAAACAGCAATTAAGAAAAGTTCAATTCGCCTCTGTAGGCACCCGGGGCAGACAAGCATCTTCTGGTTCCAGCTCTGACACATTCCCTATCCCGATCCAACTCCTTTTAAAGAAAATTCCTGTCTTGGAGACAGCTAATTGACTGCAAAGGCAGGTCTGTGCTTTTCCAACTCTCTTACAGGTGAAGTGTGGGCTTTGGCCTAAATAGGACATCTGGACAAGTTAACATATATTTAGAGTTGCACAGTTGAACTGCCACTCTCAGAAATAAGGCTCATGAGAGCAAAGTCACCCCCGGTAACCAATCCCAACAGCAGAAGCACTTTCCCATGCAAACAAGTTCCTGTTAACGGGGGCAGTAGATGCCTCCACAAGTGATACAGTCCATCACTTCCAGGATCTTACGGCTAATCTAAGTCCATAATTCTTAATTGCTCCTGGAAAGCACTGCCGGGATGACCCACTGAAATGCAAACAAAGGAAATGAGGCGGGTCTTGAAGGATCACAGCTGGAGACTCTACATGGTGGGAACGGTGTGGTTGCAATTCTGAAACCTATGAAGGCTTCCTCATCCACAATCCTGACCCATTTATATAATGGCATCTAATATATATGTAATGGCCAGAAAGGTCCTAACCGAAGTGGAAGCTGGAAAATAGCACCTTTGTCACATTATCCTCAGGTAGCCCAGCAAACCACCTGCAGGGTCATCATACCAGCTTCCACACTCCCTCTCTGTTGCTGCTATTCAAAGCATTTGAGTTTGGCAAATCCTTCGAGCAAGCCCTTGACTCCTGGTCACTAGCCTGAGACATGCGCTCTGTGCAAAAAGGTCAGCGCAACTCTATGTCCTCGCTTTGCATGCATTTGGCTGCACTGTGAGAAATCAGCCAGAAATCAGACTGGGGCACAAAGAGTAGCCACACAAGCTGTTTTGCTTCAGCCAAGATAAGGCTAGAGACAAAAAGGAACCTCAGAGGAAAACTAAAAATATCACTGCAAACCTATAGTCTGGCAATATGCCTAATTGGGCATTGCCCACATTGAGAGGAGATATTCCTGTGAAAACCTGATGCTGGGTAACTCACTGGCCAGCCTGTAGATGGGACCTTGCATGAACACCTGCCCCTGGAAAGCCAGGAGGGGAAATGTAACAGGAAGCAGCAGGAGGTGCATAAATGTAATTTTCTCTTTCTCTGATCGAGCATGTTGAAGAATAGCTTGCCCATGTTGAGACAGAGTGTGAAAACCACCTTGTCAATAGATAGAAAACATGAGGTGGTTGTGCCAGTCGGGGCAAGAGGTTTTATTTCTAGACTATCAAGGGAGAAATCATTCTTTAGAGAAATCAGTGAAATTTAAATGAGTACATAGGAATGGCTGTTCTAGCCCCAAATGTCCATCTAGCCAAGCACTATGCTTCCAGCACAACATGTTCTTCATCAGAAGAACAAAGTTGTGCAGTTCCCAGGGGCACCATGAACATGAGAGATGTGTGGAGACGTGAACCGCCACACAAAGGACAGCCATCCACTTGTATCCTCCCGGTTTTCCCCCATCTGACAGCAAAATAAGGCTGTTTGGGTAGTTCTGCTGGCGGATCTGAGGGCCTGGCAACCCCCTGCGCAGCCTCAGTTCAAGGTCCTGGCTAAGGACTCAGGGGGACCACGTCCCCATCAGCAGAGCCAGGCAGGAGTTATCTTGGCAGGGAGCTGCTGCCTGGCGGGGGGGTCACATCCCCATCTGCATGGCTGGATACAGAGGAGCTTAACTGTCCCCAGAGACCCGTCTGGATCACATCAGTTGGGCTGGAGGCCTCAGTCACACTCTGCCACCCTTCCTGAACCCGGGAGCCAGAAAAATCTGTCTGTGCCCGGCCATGGGGAAACTGGTGAAATGTCTGGTGTGCTCCCGTTCATTTACAAGGAACCTAATTAAATAGCAAGGGATGCTTTTCTCCATTCACAGCTTCCATTTTCTACTCAACACTCAGCCACCAAGGTCTGTGGTCTCGGCTCAAGACTTTGCCCTCGGAGCTGGTTCTGGCAGTGTCTGACTCTACAGCTCTCGAGTTGAATCCTTCCAAAATGCCATCAACAGCTGTGCCGTCTCTCTAATATCATGGTAATAACCACAAATTAATGCACTCATAAAAAATAAAGCTTGAAGGAGCCTAAGGAGCTCAAAGCATAACCAGCTGTATCAGGTGTTTTTCCAGTTTCTTTTCAAAAGCTTCCAGTAACAGAATTTCTAGAACTTCCCCAAGAAACCAGCATCTGTGTCTTTCTGGTTTGGCTTACACTCATGACATCTTCTCCTAGCCATGAGAGATAGAAAGAAAAAAGCATTTTCTTCCTCTTTTCAGTAGCTTTTTACACATTTGAAGAGCTTCACACTTATCCTGTTTTGCCTCAATCTTCAGTAAATAATTTTCTTTCTTTCCATCTCTCCTGCTAGGTCGGATTTTCTCTCCTTCTCCCTGTTCCTACTGCTGTCCTCTATTCTTTCCCTAATCCAAACCTGAAATCTATGGCTGATACTTAGGGTAAGCTCCATTGAGCCTTTTCCACCAGCCTTCTCATAGGAGACTTTGACCCGCAAAGACCATGCATTATTCAGAGAGGTTCTTTGGCATTTCTGCTTCACTGACACACAACACAGCACCGATCATTTCACCTTTATAGCTCCCAGCAAAGTCTGTCAAACCTCGGCCTCGCTCACAACTACTCCTTTAACATCCTGAAAGCCTTCAGAGCTCCTCAAAGCCTCACGCTGAGAGAGCTGGTGAGCTCTTGCTCTTCCAGCCCTAACGATGCATGCTTTGACTTCTAAAACTGACAATACCTCTGCAAAAGAGATGTGAGAATTTGTTTGCCCTTCTGCCCTTTAATTGCCGTCCTTGCCCCCTGCAGATCCGTGAAGTCACCAGCCATGATGAATTCCTGCATATTTTGTGTCTGTAAATATTTTCTAAAATCTTATTTCCTTCTTAAGACTTTAAAAACTAGGCCAAAAACAACAACTGAGGTTTGCCATTGGCTTTTCTGATCAAGAATGCTTTTAATGGGCTCAGCTGTCAACTCAGGACCGACTTAATAACAAATGTCTGACATTTCAGTCATTATTCAGTTTTTATCCTTCCCCTCCCTCCAGTGCCTGGCTGTTTACTTAAAGATTCACTCATGTTGGTGTTTCCATTGTGAGCCTGGGAGCTGAAACAGGAGCGAAGCTCCTCATAAACACCCAGAAGTCACTCCCAGTCAACAAGTCACTCAGGAAGGTCAGACGGCAGCAAGTGCAGAGGAGAAGAGGATACCCAGGGAGAGCAGTGCTATGAGAACCTGCTAATAAACCCAGCGCAGTAGTCACAGCTTGCTAAAGCCTGGGCTGGCTGCCACACATGGATTAGTGCTAGCATAGTGCTCCACGGGAGGGAAAAGTGACAAGCTGGGCTTTGCTGGTGCCAGAGCCTTTGGCTTTCTTCACTGTTGTGGGCTCCTACATCACTGCATGGGCTGTTTACTGCTTCTTTCTGGCCAAAGGAGTGAACCTGCTCTGCAGAAAAACTCGAGCTCAGGAAGAGTTGTCTGGCTTTTAGCAGAGCCTGCCTGGGCCAGCTTCCCCGCAGGGACCTGCAGTTACTGCAGCATCACTCCGGAGCGAGAGGGGACAAGCAGGAGGGGACAGCTGCAGCCCCAGCACCTCTGCACCACGAGTCATACCCGGGGGTGTCAAAATGCATGGGAAGGGACAGCCGGTGCTAGGCCACTGGTTTTCATAAAGCACATAATAAATGTTCAGGTTTTTTTAAACTTTCCTCTCTTACTAATAAGGTCCTGGCTCAATGCATTTGGTGTTTTGGAGATTTTTTTCTTTTTATGTTGTATATGGCAGCCTAATTACAGTCATTACATTGCTTCGAACTATTTAAAAGAAGTTGCTACATATAATTATGTGCATGTAAGTGAGAATAATGCCATGTCTAATACTGCGGGACTCCATGTACACTGGAGGAAGCACTCCGTGCTCTCCCAGCAGATATCTGAAAGGGTTATCACCACAGCTTGCACCCAGGCCAAAATGCAAGTTTCCATCATCTCCATCCCACAATACATGTGTCGTGCCCTGGGTATTGTTTGCTACATTTAGCAAAACTAGAACAAATTTTCCTGCAGTGTAATGCTAGCAGGTAGTTGCCCACCCCACCAAAGCCACGTGCAGGCTGATTTCCAGCAGACCTGCAGCATGCGCGTTATCCATTCAAGAGACGGCAAAGAGCTAAATTCCTGGAAGTGTTTATTACGATTGGCTCATCTTGCCAATCTCGCCGCAGCCTAACAAGTTCCCACCTTTTCTAATGAAAACAAAATTAAATCGCATGTTGGTGTAGCTCCCACCCAGCTGCTTGCTAGGGGAGCCCACGTGGCTGACAGCACCAGGCGTTTGCAGAGACACGCTTTCCCCAGGTCAGACCATCACAGCTAGTGCACGGTAACTTCAGCTCGTTTATTTGGCTGATCGAGATCTGAAAACGCCATGTAAGGCTCTGTGTGTCCTTCAAGAATCACAGCACCACATCATGCACACAGGGGAGATATAGGTCCTGGGGGGATGCACAGCCCGTTGACAGCTTCACGTCCAGTTCCATCCATTTAGCTCTGCGACCAAGATCTTCTTCTTTATGCTAGAGACTCAAGCACCAAGCTTAGATCCTATTTTCATAGCCATGAGCACTGTCCCGTTGTCTTCCCACTCTGCTTCTCCATCTATTGAACAAATCGCGGCAGGGACTCACAGCCTCCTCAGCTGGTTTGCTGCTGTATGCCCTGCTGAAGGTGTACGCTGTTTTGTTATGCAAAAGATAGTACAAAGAGTGCCCTCCGTGCAGCAGCAAGCAACACAAACATTTCCTAAATGAGACCAGCCAAACCCAGAGGCAGATACTGGTTCAGTCTATAGGGAGACGCAAATTATTCCACTGCATGCTTGACTGCCAGGAGGAGTTTTGCAAATGCTTTAATGAAGTCTGGACTGCACCAAGGCGAGGATGTCAGAAATTAATTCCTGCTGATCTCCAATACAGAAGAAGTTCTTCATCTGTCTTTCCATCCACGTTGCTTGGGTTTGCTTCTTTTCTCTTTAGGAATTAAGTGAATAAGTAGTTACATGGGCAGAAATAAAACTAGCAAAAAGAGAGTACGAGAGAAAACGCCTCCAGCCGACTGGTGGAAGTTGAGGCAAGTGATGGCTGTGAGGCGGGCGCCCCGCCCCGCCCGGGCGCCCCG
>NW_008796044.1:9602731-9611103 GCF_000699145.1 Aptenodytes forsteri | reverse complement strand
CGCCCGCCTCGCACAGCCAGGACTCCCAGGGCAGTTTGGTCAATTAGAGCTTTACCAGCAGCAGACTGACTTAAAAATACATAAACCAGCTGGCCCTGAAACTTCTGTTTTCCTCGTCTGCCCATCGCTGACAAACACCAGCCATTTTTACATAGCCTTGGGAAAGCTCATGCTCTGCAAATCATTAGTTTATGCAATTATGATTTTCTCTGTTGAATGTCACATGTGCAAAGGTCATTGCTGGAGATAGGAAAGGGGCTTCTGTTCCCAGAAGAGGTATGAAGACGTGCCACATTTGGCCAGAATAGGAGATATCCTTGTCCTTTCGCTGGCGAGACACGTGTCCTCCCAAGCATCACCTGCCTGTGGCTGTCTGCTTTGCTGTGGCCCCTCTTCCCAACGGCCACGTGTCCTCTCGCTGGGGTTCACACTGGGACTTCAACTGAGAAATGTGATGCTGTTTGATAAAAGCTGCTTGCATGATATATCTGCACACCTGGAAGGTGTGAATGGCATCTCAGCTCCAGTGGCCCAAGCATTAAATAGCAGTCACTGGAAATGAGCAGGTCCCCTGGAAGCTTGGAGATCTTGGTAGCCTAAGCTGGGACCGAAGGGTGAAAGTACCTCCCTGGTTCCTTATTGATACTTACACAACCTTTGGATTAAAATGATTGCAAATCAGGACAAAGGTCCTACTCTGGAAAAACATCAAAATCAACCGAGCAATCACTCAAAGATAAAAGCCTCACAATCAGTCTTTGGGATCATGTTTCTCTAGCTCATCGGATGGGCAGGTGAGAACCTGGCTGGACTCCAGGCTTGGAGCACAGTGCTGAACCTTCCCTCCATGCGGGGCACTGAACAGGGTGAAGCCCAAGCCCAACAGCCAAGGAAACACTGAACAGATACAGCTACTTTAAAAGCTTTGCCTGGTGCTACACTTGAAATCTGGTGCTGGCCCATTCCTTGGCGGTGTGTCCCACCAGGGCCATGCCCCTTTTTCCTCTCGTTTAGCACTGTCAATGCATCACAAACCAGGTAAAAGTCTTCCTGCACCGAGTTATTCAAACAAGCTGTGCCTAATAGACCATCTATCCCATTGCTATTTGTTTTGGCATCTTTGGTTTAAATCCCACTTAAAGCTAACAACCAAGATTATACCAGTCACAACTGCCCTACAAACATCTCTGTTACTATCTGTACACTGGAAACGTGGCTTTGGGGTTTTTTCCCCTTTTGCTAATACAACACTGGCAGCAAATTGCACTGAGGCAGGAGGGTGGCGTGTGACAATAATTATGTTGTCCTAGTCCAAGGTATGACACCAACATTGCCTGTTGGTACTAGACATTGTGGAAACCTGTGTAGGCTTGTAGCACACAGGCATACTGAGCAGGATCCACAGGCGCCCGGTTTAATAGCTATCACTCAGCACTGTCATCCAATTCTCCTCCGAATAATCAGACAGGCTTGGCTGGTGCTAGGCAAAACAGACATCACCTCTGATACCAGACCCTGCTGAGAGCAGCTCCAGAGGTGCCCAGCCTTCCTGCGCGAGGACAGGATCTGAGCTACGAAGCAAAGTGTCCAAAAGGATTTTGACAAAGTGACATTAAACAATGGTTGAAAATTCATCCAACCCACGTCACCTGGTTGCTGCCGGTCTCTGGCTGTTTCCAGTCTCCTGGATTTTATGATGCAAAACTTAGGGCCGCGATTTATGTCAGTGCAGTTGACATGTATCAACAAAAGCATCTCCTTCCAAGCGTCCCTCTGCCTGCTTCGCACACCCCTTCCCAGGAACTCCCCAGCTGCACAGCTTTCCACAGGAAAGGCTGTTTTGTGAAACGGAATTTTTCTATAGAAATCCTTTGATTTTGATGACTTTTCCTGAAATTTCTGATTTTTCTTCTCCAGGAATTTGTTTGTAAGAATGAATTTTCCCCATCAGTTTTCCATTTCAAAATTATACTTCCACATATTTCCCCAATCTTATAAATGAAAAGATTTAGCTTAGATTTAGATTAAAAGATTTAAAACTCAAAAAAAGAACAAAACATCCCAGATTTCTTTAGAGGAAGTAGTTCCTTTGAATCAGCCAAGGACATCCAGGATTTCCTTTTCAAGGAATTCCTAGGAACTTCTAAAATGGGACATTTTCTGCCATTTCACCCCGGACACACTTTGACATCCCAGACCTACCAGAAGGTGCTCCAGCTCCTCCACTGCTCTGCCACAACACAGTCCTTATGATTGCTCCATTTCTAAATGTTTCAGGACACTCCTCAAACCATTTGCCCTGCACACAGGGCAGCTCTTTGAGCACTCTGTCTGTCTGTGCATAGCATTTCATGCTTCATGAACTTGCATCGAAGAAGGTGGAACGATGGGATAATCCTAAAACCAGTCTTCGGAGCCCTTACTCGTGTGCATTGCTCCAGATTTGTGGGGTTTGGCCTTGTTTGCATTTCAAGAGCCTTCAAGCAAACATCAGCTGAGAGGAAAAACAGATGGTGCAATTAAACACTAAAATTCTCCACCAAGGGTTGCCCTGCCAAGTCTCTCAAACCTTCCCAGGATGGCTGAACGGGGAAGGCTGGAGCAAGCAGGCTCTTTCCTCACACAGCGTCAAGATAGCAATCAGGCAAAGGACCATTTCTAAAGCCACTAACAGTTTCCTTAAGGCAGAAGATCTGAGCGTCCTGGAAAATCAAGGCGGAAGGGCCCAAAATGCCCATACAGAACCTTGTAGGGTCTCAAAGCAGCAATCACAGACCAGCACCCTCCTCTGTGCACAGCCTTCCCACAGCGGAGGCAAAAAGCTGAGCGAAACAGCTCCGGAGGCGGGAGGATGGAGGGCTTTGAGAGGGAAACATGGGCTCGGTTGCTGAAGCTCCTTGCATGCAGGGACCAAGCCAGATAGCATCCCATCTCTGTGCACCAGCCAGAAAAATGCATAGGGATACCTTGCAGAAGGCTGCCAGCAGCCATCAAATAAATGCCCCTGCCTCCATGCTGGCATCCTCCTACATGAGGGAGCCCAGGGGACCACTGAAGTGCTGCAGAAAGGCCTGGGGAAGCAGGAGGTGCACCCAGGGCTGCACCTGGAGCATGCACGGCAGCTGGAGGGGAGCAGAGGGTGTTATCAAGGGGCAGAGAAGTGTCTTCCTCAGGAGCTCACCCTTGCCCACAGGGCTGGCCAGCCAGGAGGGCCTTGTCGGTGGGATCGCCTGCCTGCACTGCCAGGATGTGTCCTGTGGCACTCATTCGGGAGCAGCATTAAACCATTCTGCTTTTTTCCAAAGAGCCCCAGGGAGGCTCCCAAATGTGATTTTTAATATTAGTTACATTCAAGGGCCAGATATTCACCTCCCAGCTTGTGCCACCAGCATCTGGCCTAAAGCATAAAACACACTGGTTTCCCAGGAACGTGTGAACCTGGCTCAAAACCCCCCAAAACAACCGAGTAAGGTCTTAATAGCTTTGCCTTTCCCGACAGCACAAGTCCAGACCTCAGGAGCCAGCATGTGGCTTACAGCACACCCAGGGCTCTTTTTTCCTTTTAAAAAGCTTCATCCTTTTTGTGTCTCAACTTGCTCGTTTTGCTTTGTGGACTTTTTTTTCAGCTAAAGTCAGTACAGCAATTCTATCAATCGTGCTCCCAACTGTTTGTTTGGTGCAAATATAGAAGTAAGCATTTGTTTTTTCCAGACTAGTACAGCACAAGCCACCTTCTCGGTTTCACGGCAGACACAGCATGAGGTCAGGGCATTTTAGACCCCTCCACACTACTGGGGACAAGGACCAAATGCCACAAAGTCCCCCTGCCTGCCAAATCCAGGCAGAGGCTGCCAGAAGGAAGCTGCCAAAACATCTTAGCCAGAACCTGCGCACTTATTTCCCCAGCACAGGCAGGGTCTGGGTTGTAGAGAATTAGCAGTAAGCTCTGCACCTCCTCGAGCAGCCAGGAACCGCAGCCCCTCGGCACAGGATGGTGGTGGCACGGCTTCCAGGAAGCACGGGAAGCCCTTGCCAAGTTTCCAAATAGATCCCATCTCTTCCAGGCACTGACGCACAGCATTTGATGAGCTCCATGTTACTTTGGCACCGCCAAAAAACACCACTGTCCAAGAGGGGTTGGGAAAGGATATCGGGAATAATGAGCGCTCATCTCCATTGCATTCAGCAGTGCTGCCACCAGCATACGACATGCCAGGAGTTTGGTCATATTTCAAGGAATGTTTTTCCCTTGAGTCCCAAAGGAGGAATTCGGCTTTCCTCTAGAAGTGAAGTAACCCTAATGCTCTTAGCCCTGCTGCTGCAGAGAAAAGCTTATCCCATGTTAGTCCTGGATACGACTGATTCCCTGCCCAAAAGCACTGTCCTCCTGGATGGACAGCCAACCTTCTCCCCTTTGCAAACCTCCCTCAGACCTTCAGAAACACACACAGTGTTTGAAATCACTCGCACCCCAGGGAGATGTTGAAACTGAAATAACACCATGCTCTCACAGCCAGCCCAGCTCACGGGGACCAGAGCACCAGTCCTGCACCAACCATCACTGCCTGCCACCCCGCCCAGCTCCGTACACACAAACAGCTAGGCTAGCTCAGTCCCAGGGCCGTTCAGCCTCCAGCACAGACCGGTAGCATCACTTAGGTAAAGAGAGTGAAAACAGGTTCCCCAGCCAACCTTCCTCACCTCTAATATCCAGCAATGTCACAACTGCAGCTTGACCAGCAAAGAGCAGCTCACCGGCCTCACACCTGCATCTTGCTGCAGTTTATTGCCACCGAGGCCCCTAGATGCTCATCCTACCCTCCTCTACTTCCCCCACCCTCAGCACATGCCTACAAACACTGCAGCAAATGCTGTGGCCCATGCTCAAGAGCTTGTTTTGTATGTGCAATGCACTGGTTCCCTCCCCCAGACATTATCTATAGGGAGACTGCACCCCTCAGCTCAAGACACACACAGAACAAATCCCTGCTTTGCAATGACTGTCCAGGGCTGGGGGTGGGGGGCAGTTTTTATTACTTTTCCCAGCTATAGATGTTTGGTTTATTTCCATAAGAGGTTTCAATGAGAGCATCTCTCAAAAAGCTCTCTCTCCCACAAGAATCCAGCCTGCTCCTTGTTTTTATCTCTGTAAGAAAGAAACAGGATCTGCTAACACAATCACTACAATTACTGGCTTTTAAGTCCACAGGATCAGGGGATATATGCCTGCACACAATGCCAGTGCTATGCAAGAGCCATTTCCAAGTCATCTGCTCGGGTGCTTTATTCCAAAGTATGTTTGGTTTGATTTTTTTTTTGTGGGGGCTTAGGGTAAAGATGCTTTCAAAATATGCCCATGAACGCCTGTGGAGGAAGGTTGCACAGCAGGTTGTTCAGATGCGTTATAGTAACTGTAATCGAAGGTGTAGGAGAAAAGTGCCAGAATTAGGATCCTCAAGCCAAGAAACAGCAGTGCCACGCAGCATTGCTGCCTCAGTCTCGGCAAAGGCTTTACAACCCACCTCGGTCTATGATGCGGCGAACGGTGTTTTCCATGACACTGCTGTAGGAGCCCGTGTAATTCTGCAGCTCAGGCCAGCACACATACAGAAGAAACCCACTGTCTGTAAACAGAGGATCGGGATGAGAAATGCCGCACACGATGCTCCAAGGCAAGGGCTGGAGCATCATGGCATGTTTCTGGTGACGTGACCCCCAGACCTGGACCAGAGGGACCCCTGGATTCCTGTGCCCAGGCCCTGCAGTGGCAGATAGCTGAGGAATAGATGTTGAACAGTGATGGGCCCCCGAGCACCTGCTCTGCACAGCACCAGGCACCCCCTATGCCCTCACAGTCAAGATCCTTGGCCAATAAAAAAAAAGCAGCTTAAAAATCTCATGTGCCACAAGACAGCTAAAGCCTTGACATACAAGTCTCTCCTGCTGCAGGAAGTAATCAAGGTTAAAAAAAGAAGAAAAAAAACCACAAAACAAACTACAACAAATCTTTCTTTTTTTCAACATTAACTCCTTCTTCAAATCCTTTTATCACAGTTTCTTTTCCCCATGTATTTGAGGAAACAACTTGCTGATTCTCTCACAGCCAGGAAAGGTCCCAGCAGCAAGGGTGAATAGCTTGTCAAATCTACATTTTCATTCTACCTCTGGTCTATCAAACTCCCAAATTAGGCTTATTCACAGCAATGCACCAGCAAGACAAATGCATCATCTGCACCACAACCCAGGCCAGGCAGAAGCAGATGGCTGCCCTGAGAAACGCCTGCAAGACCCACTGCAAAAAAGCCAAGAGGAAAATATGATTTTGCAGCTGGGACTCTTAAGTGTCTCCTGAAGTAGCATTAATCCACCTCACCTTCCTAAACTCCACCAGGAAAGAGCTGCAAGGAAGGGGTGGACAAGGAAAGAGAACCACTTATGAAGCATCAGCTGCAGTCTAATTAGAGCTATTAGCAAGCTCTTAGTGGTGTTTATTAGCCTTTACCCAACATTGCTGAATGAAGCAATTCTAACATCAGTCTTCTGGCTTGGAAAGCTGTGCTCCAACCCCAGCTCGAGGAATAGAAGTGTTCAGAAAGGTCAAGCTGGTTATAATCACAGCTGCATCTCTCCTAGCCAGTTCTGAGCTTGTTCAGAGCTCATAGAAACCAAAGTCCCAGAGAAGAGGACCCACCCTGCATGGGGGAGGAATAAGATCTTCCAGTCAGAGGAGGTCCATCATGATATCTCTCTGAGGTGGAGGCCTCCTGCTCTGAGTTATGGCTATTGAGTCATTTTGAATTGATGGCTTCATGCTGCCTTTGCTCTTCTGAGAGCCGAGGATTGCCAACAGCCTGCCCTGGTGAGCAGGGTGAGATGCACTCAGAAGATAAGGCAGCAAGTCCTGAGCCAAGCTCGGGACAAGCTGGCCATGAGTCGAGCAGGATTAAAATAAGATTTACATCTTCTGATGCACAAAACATTCATCACTGGCTGCTGCTGTTGGATATCTTCAGCCTGTGAACAGTTTGTCTAACATGAGGTGTTTCTTAAACATGTCATGCCTCTCAAAGGACACGCAGCCAAAAGTTGCATGCCTGTCCTGGTTTTGGCTGGGATAGAGTTAATCTTCTTTCTAGTAGCTGGCACAGTGCTGTGTTTTGGATTTAGGATGAGAACAATGTTGATAACACACCGATGTTTTAGTTATTGCTGAGCAGTGCTTACACAGAGTCAAGGCCTTTTCTGCTCCTCACCCCGCCCCACCAGCGAGCAGGCTGGGGGTGCACAAGAAGCTGGGAGGGGACACAGCCGGGACAGCTGACCCCAACTGACCAAATGAGCTGACTTTTGCTTCCAACATTTCTTCTTGTGTGTAGGGGCGACTGATACCGGCACAGGTTGGTTCTCTGGTTCAGCTGCAGTGCCCGTCGCCAGGGTTGGAGTAGCCACAGTGCCTGTTGTTTTTCCATCAGATTCAGAGACCTTCTCTGAATTCAGTACCCTCCCTTGAGGGTACTGAATAGTGTTGAACAGGGCTCGGTAGGCATGGGCCAGGCCCCAGCACGTTGCAGTGATTTGTGTCTCCAGAATGTGCCCACTGTACTAGGTACTTACCCGTGCTATCCCACCCACCCTGCCACTCATAACTATCCAGCCGTGAGGCAGATGTCTGGGTGGTATTCTTAAATAGTTGTTTATCCTTAAACAAGACCTGAAACACATTCAGGAGACACAGCAATAGGAACATGCTAGTTTGAACATCCCAAGGATATTCAAAATTGTCAAGAGCTAACTAGCCTGGAGGAGAAGGGGAAGGGGAAGGAGCAGGGGAAAGTGTCCCCCCTTGTCTCCCCAATAAATCGGCTCTCCGAGAAGAAAAGGTAAAGAGTGTAATTATTAATAGTTTCTGAGAGATGGTTCCAAAGTACAGAGAGGATGGCAATGCTGAGTATAAATACCAGATTAGTCTCATGACCAGTAATTTTATCATACCATAAACCAGTGTTACACAATACAGCAAAATCATAACCTTAATCCAGCCCCGAGAGGTGATAAACAGCACAGCAGGGAACGTATACAGCAAGTGAGGTATGACATAATACAACTCTGAGAACAAGCACAACAACTCCGAGAGCAAATAAATCAACACTGTGACCAGCAACTATGAACCTAATAATAAATGCTTATAACAAATTTGGTTTAACACACTCTGGTCAGATCTGTCGTTATCTCAACCCTTTGAGCCCCACGTTGGGCACCGAAAAGACTGTCATGGTTTAACCTGGCAGGCAGCTAAACACCACACAGCCGTTCGCTCACTCACCTCCAGTGGGATGGGGGAGAGAATTGGAAAAAAAAAGGTAAAACTTGTG
>NW_008796044.1:9586454-9602384 GCF_000699145.1 Aptenodytes forsteri | reverse complement strand
GCAGAAAAGGCCTTGACTCTGTGTAAGCACTCCTCAGCAATAACTAAAACATCGGTGTGTTATCAACATTGTTCTCATCCTAAATCCAAAACACAGCACTGTGCCAGCTACTAGAAAGAAAATTAACTCTATCCCTGCCGAAACCAGAACAATGCCTCAAGCAGAGCTAATCTCCCTGGAGTCACTTGTAGTAACATATTTCAAGGGTGTTTATCATACAGAAGAGACATTTAAAAAAACATGAAAGTATATTATAAATCACTGAACTCCTATATATCTTTCTCAAGCGCATACATAGTCAGGTAAGATCTTCCATATCTCTGTGCCAGACAAGCTGCCTTGCTTTTGTGGTCTAGCTACCACAGTTCACAATCTGTACACCAATTTCCTTTGCAGATAAGGAGAAGTAGGTCTCTGCCATCTCAATGGATGGGTCTGCCTGAGGTGCCGTAGATGGAGGGAACCCAACAGAAAGCCTTAACTCTTAGGGCTGAGGGCCAGATCAGTACCTGAAAAGCTGAGCAGTCCTCTGAGCTCTGACTCATTCCCAGTGTGTGTGTAACAACCGACTGCTGCAGTGACAAGGTTTTGAAAGACAAAGAAATATCTTTCAAAGTTTGTGATTACAAAGAATTGCAGTCTGCTTCTGCAATTGCTTTGCAGGATGGTGTTGGTGGAAGCTACCTCTGGGACCTGGCTGATGTGACCACCAACTCTGCAGGCTGTTGGCTGAGTCATGCCTTAGCCACCCAAATCAACAAAACTTGCAATGTTAGCAGCGTAATTTCCCCTCTTGATGAGCAAACACTGTACACCATGAAGGTGTTGCTGCAATCACAGCCACCTACAAGCAGCAGCAGCAGCTCTTTTGGAAGACAAAATGTGGCGAAAAGAAACTTTAATTTCATCCTCGTTACAGCTCAGACTCATGGCTTCCAAAAACAGTCATGTTCAGCAGAGAAAGCCTGCACCCAAGCTTTGCTCTCACCATCAGCATTTCCTTGCACATCCTTCAGCCTCCCAGGTGCTGTTATACATCAGGCAACAGTGCTGGAAGGTAGATCGAAGCAGCCCCGCCAAGTCAGCCTCGAGCTTGTGGGAGGGAGAAGCTGCTACCATGCTCCCAACCCACGGCCCTTCTGCTGATCCATCCCGAGCATCTTGGAGGTGAGATGCCACATTCCCCTCTCCAGGACTGAACATCGCAGAGATGCTGGGGAGGCTGAGCCACCAGGAAGGAAAGCGACTTGTCCACAAGGAAATCTTGTCCCCCGCACACCTTGGGTACCACTGCAGAGGGCTCAGACCACCTCATCCCATCCAGCTCTGGGCACAGCAGCTCTCTGCCCGCTAGCACTGCAGCCCTGTGCAAACCACCCTGCCCTGCAAGGAAACACTGCTTCATCTCAGGGATGCCTGCAGGTGATGATGTGAAATGTGAATAAGGAAAGCAGTTTGTGCAGAAAAGTAATGATCCCTTTGGGATATTCCCAGTTTATACGCAATTACACCAAGCAGCTAAAAAGGAGGAGTGCTCGGCAGAGAAGGGAGGTTGATAATCCACTGGTGGAAAGCCCTGCAGCTCCCAGAAGCAGTAAGCAATGTAAAGCACAGCTGGCGTTTGAGGATGCATATGACTAGTTTGTGTATGTCAGGACATCTGCTACTACGACCTCATACAGCTAAAACTACCTCTGTCTTCACCTGCGGTTGCTGATGAGTGTAGTGTAAACTCACTGAGCTGAGCCTCGCTCAGGGGATTCCGCTCCTTCATGCCAATTTATAGCCAATTCAGGATTTCAGCAACTATTATTTATCACCAGGGCTCCCTGCTAACCATTACCACATCGGTGAGGAGTTATTCAAAATTAGTTTCCAAATTAGCAACTCTGCATTCATTTCTTTTATGTTCGTTTAAGTTTATGAGGAATGTCAGCAAATCACAGGATCCCACTCAGGGTAAATTACCTGGGGATTTTACGCATGATTGTTCTGCTGAGCTTCAAAGGCGGCGTGGCAGCGAGCTCGTCATGCTGCTCACAGTGCCTAAGGCACCAGGGAGAAGGAGCCCAACTGCTTCCAAAGGATGATCAGGTTGGAAAGATGCTTAAAACATCTTGCAAGCATGGATGAGGCTTCCCCGTGCAGACTAAAGCATGCCCAGGCTTTGCACCCATCTCCCAACTCCTGCAAGGTAATTCCCCTCTCCCAAAATTTATCGTTACTGAATGAGAGAGGAAACTGGAGCCCACTCCCTTTCTGCCTGATTTTATTCTCTGAGACAAGAGCTTTTCTCCCTAGCAGAAAGCAAACGAGGGTTTGTTTTGTTTAGCAGCGAAGAAATAGCAGGTCTTCACTCCATGGATTTCTGGCAACACTTATGTGTTGGAAAAACAGTTGTGTTGGCAGCAAAATGAAAGACTCCTGTCTGCTGGAGCAGCCTTTGGCCTCTGTGGATGTTTCTGCTGATCCCAGGCAGATGGAGCACGGTCTCCTACCCCGTGGCACTCCAGCGATTTCTGCTCCAGGATCCCTGCGCCAAGTCAGACCAGCCTTGGCAACAGGGCAAGAGTCAAAGCCACTGGTTCCCATGAGGAGGGCTGGGAACAGGAATTCACGTGCAGGCAGCAGAGTCAAAAATGCCAAGGGATGTCACTTCTCTTTGCAGAGGTGGAGGAACAGGAGGGCCAGGGAGGCGATGCTGAGGACCGACTGTTCTGTCACATCAGAGTGGTACCAGTCACAGGTTTCTCAGGGTGCAGCTTGGCAGCGGTGGTCCCATGCAACAGCGTGGGGGTATTTTTAAGCTGGGCTGTGAAGGACAAGGGCTGCCTGGTGAGGTGAGAGACAATGCAGAGACACAAGGCAGAAAGACCAGAACTAGAAGTTTGCTCCAAGTGACATAGGCCAAAATGAAATTGTCCCTGGCCGTGTCTAAAGCTGTAGAAGAGCCCCAGGCATGGGACATGGGATGGAAGAAGCAGTTTGCTTTTCTTCCAAAGTCATCTTCTGGCTGGGATCTGATTTATCCAATGCAGATCCCTCCATTGCAGTAAGGATGGGTTTATCTTCCAGTACAGGAATGACAGGTGTTTGCCCTTCATGAGCAGCCAGCCAGGAGCTAGCAAGTAGCCAAGCTGAGCATCACACAGCAGGGCACTAGCAGCCACCCTGTAATGGCTTTTGTGACAGCCAAAGTGGAGCTGGCAGCAGGCACAGCCGGTGGGATAGCTCTGGCTGCAGGGCAGCAGGACAGTGCAGCTGGAGGAGCTCTGCAGCCCTGGTCCTCCCCAGGGCACCAGGGCCAGGAGAGACACTAACGAACTGGGTAGGACAGAGCTCCAAGTCCCAGGGTTGGCCTTCCCAAAACCGTGGTGGTGTTTGGACAAAAGCTTTGGCATTTCTTCTTTTCTTCTTTTTCATTTTTTTTTCTTTTTTTTTTCTTTTTGGCATATGGCCAAATAAAACAGTGCTGCCCAGCTGCCTTCAGCCTTGTGTTACCATTCCTTCCCTAATGAATCTTCTGGGACCCGCAAGCCCCAAATCCTGCACAACTCTCATGCTCTCTTTCTGCCCTGCAAGATGGCCACCCTTGATTTTCACGTTAAATTTCCCAGCTTGGAAACAAAGCAGCATGAGGAAGGGCAGGTGATATTTCTTTCCATTTCCCCCTTCAATGTAAAAGCAGGGCAAAGCTTGCGGAGGGACAGGAGCAGAACGGCCACCAAGCCGCGGCTCTGAACATCGCTCGGTACATGGTGGTGCCCCAGAAATAGAAAAGTGCTAGATAAAAATAAACCACTGGGGCCATTTCTCATCTTGATCCTTGGGAGCGAGGAATTTCCTTCCTTGTGGTCCTTCTTCCACCCCAACGCTGCTGCTTGGCCCCCCCAGCCCCATCCCAGTGCCATGCTACTGGCTGCCCTCCTCCCATGACTCTGCCATGTATGCGTCCCTAAGTATAAAACCAGCTGGGTGGTGAGTCTGGGGACTTGTACACAGAGACGGCTTGGCGTCTCCTTTAGTGGTTTTGCACCTTTGATCTCTGGAACATGTATTTCAAGCCCAGAAAGCCTTTTGTGCTGGCCGAGGAAATAACTACATAAAAGGACAGAGAGAGCTGATAAGGAATAGGGTAAAAATATTGTGCTGCAAAGGAAAAAGGCAGCCTACCCCTATGCCTTGAAACACCCAAGACATAAAGTGAGAACTGGCAAAGGTCAGGCTGAATTGGCTCTTGCAGAGGATGGCAAAAAAAATAACAAGAGAAGTTTTAGTCATATACATCAGAGGAAAAGAAGGAAGGGAGAAATGGAGCTGCTGTACAGAGAGGATGGGGTATAGATTAAAGTTAGTCTGAGTGTGATCCAAAACTAATGCATCCTCTTTCTAATATCCTGTCAGTGTGCAGAGGGCACGAGGATAACAGGAACGAGGAGATGGACATGGAAATGTCACATCCTTCCAGATCAAGAGTCAGAGGGCAGCGAGCTCATGGCATGGGCACGGCTGGTTCCTATCCCCCAGCGCTGAACACCTGACACTGAAACCTGCCCATTGAAACGTTCACCAAGCATAGGGAAAGGAGAACAGAAAACACAGCACCTTGACTTAAGAGAGGGAAAAATGCCATTCCACCAACTACAGACCATTCAGGTGTCCCATGCCACACACCAGGCATAGACCAAAGTCCAAGGGAAGGGGGAGTTTCCTATTTTGCACTCCCCCAAGGGTGCCAGACAGCCTGATATCGCTCACAGATAAGATATTGCCTCTGTAAATGGGAGGAATGGAGATCTAATCTACCTCAACTGCAGCAAAGTCTTTGCTGGAGCACCACGCCACTAAGTCCCCAATAGCCTGGGGGGACGAGGACTAGCCCACCGCACTGCGAGGCAGATCAGCACCAGGGCCCGGCTCCTGGGCTGGCAGGGCTATGGCAGGGGGCTGGGGCAGGCTTGGGACAGGTTTTTATGGATGATCTCAGCCCCAAAACAGGACTGGGCTCACAGCATTCATGATCCTGAAATGTCCCAGGTAAATGGAGATCCAGAAGCAAGAGTTCGAGCATTGCTGTGGGAGTATCCCAGCTTCATGACTTGGGACCACTTTTGGTCCCAGCCAAAAATACTGGAGAAACATCTCATTCCCTTCAGCTCCTGCCTGCCTGCGGCATACATGTGAGTGCTAATTCTCCTTCCCATAACTGAAGCACTCGACTTGCCGTCTGATTTCTAGACATTTCTAGGAAAATCCCCAGCTCTGCTAAGCAGAAAGTCAAGACTGCAACGTGCCTAATCAGCTATGCTAATCTAATGCTGCCACACAGAGCCAGCGCATGCAGCTCCCATCGCTAACGGGCTTTTGCTGCGTAGCCCAGCAGCAGCGTAGGTTTGTTTATTTGGAGTGATTTACCTTTGAATTTCTCACCCTCCTTCCAAAAGCCAGCACCCCCAAACACGAATTGCCCCATTGCACCTCCAGGTTTCCCCCCAGGCTTTGGAGATGGCCAGGAAGCAGGCTGGGTCCAGGGGGCCTCAGATTGCAGAGGGCCACAGTGGAATACTGGAATAACCACAGCTCTAATTCAATTTTTACCCATTTTCCCTTTTGCCTTTACTTCATTATAGATTATTATTTTTTAAACTGAAGCAAACAGAGTCGATTCTGCTTCCAACTGAATTGCCCATGGGCTGGCTCCTCTCCTCGAGCCAGCTGATACAATCTTTACACCAAGCTCCTTCTCAATGGACCTGCAGTCTTCAGGGAGCAATGCCTCGTTTAGGGAGAGTCCCTCATCTTTTAAGGAAAGCAGCATTTAATTTCCAGTTAGTGGCTGTTTCATGCAGCTTTTCAACTAGATAAGAAATGGCATCCATGCACAGACTTAAAAGAGAGTAATTCCCAGCTTGAATTGGGACAAAAAGTTGGGATCTCAACATATTTTGCAAGTGAGGCATCCAGAGCAATGACAGAAAGGGTCATTTCACTTCCATTTCCAACCTTTTCTACAGCCCAACATACTTGTTATGCTGCAGATGAGCACAAATTTCTAAATAAGTTGTTTCAAAGCAAAAAATGAACCATTCTCCTTTGAAAAGTGTCAATGCGAGACTTCACAAAGATTTCTAAATATAGATACTTCAAAAGAAAAGTGCAATAAGGAGACTGGTCAAAACGTATCCTTTTCTGCGCAGACTGGCAGCTTTGAAGAACCCATGTTTTCTGATGAAAAGACGCTAAACACAAATGTTCCTTGGGCAGGTCCCTGTGCTGCCACAGCCCCGGCTCACCCGCTGGTGGCAGCACGGCTGCTCCTCCCGGTGCAGGTGGCTGTGCTGGTCCCGTCCTGGCACAGAGCAGGGAAGCCGCTGCATGCAGGATGACAGCCTGACAGCCTTTCCCAGGCCCATCATGGCTCTCTTCCACTTTCTTCACTACCTGCCTCACAACTTGGGGTCCCGCTGTGGGGTATGCATAGCTTGGGACAAGGGGAGTGCAGATGCTTCACCGGGCTGCAGGACTTGACTCGGCTGCCTGGCCAGGACCCCTTGCAATTGCCCCATCCCTTGTCCCATCCCTTGTATAACCTAAACTCAATGGGTCTTCCCAAAAGACGGCAGATCACAGCTCTGATCCCATCGCCTCCTGCAAGGCTGCAAAGGTTATTTTGGACTCCCCCAAAGCCCATCCCCTGCCTCCCCTTGGACGTCCCACGCTGCGCCGGTGAGAGCCCTGCAGGCAGGGAATCAGCACCCAGGCAGCAATCAGCAACAGGGACAGTCCTGCCTTTCCCAAGCAAGTCCAGCTGAATCTCACTAAAAGATTTTTGAGCGTTTTTGTAATGATTTGAGCTGTTCTGGAGCACTCCCCACAGACTCCAGCCGGGTTTTGGGGGGAGCATGCTCTTCTGAGAGAGCTGTTTCCTATTTTTGTCAGCACATTGAGCATAGCCTCTAAATTAAAATCTTCCAGTTCAAGCCTATTTTGATCAACTCCGCTTCCTTCAGTTTAAAAGATACAATAAGAATAGATGAGCTCTTACAAATTAAAAGCCTCTCTTGCTTAACAAATTGTCTCTCTGCAATAATTAATTGTCTGGAGAGAGATTCCAGCCCTACGTTTTTGGCCTCATTCCAGGCTGCGTAAGGGGAAAAAAAAATGTATATTTGGGAATTTGTTGCCTCACCACACCAGCTCTCGCGCTTTCCGTACACGGCAGGATGGGTCTGACCAGTCCACTTCCTTAAACTTCCTTAAGAAATTCCTTCCAGTGCATGACTATCCTTATGATAAGTAAGTCTAAATTAATCTTAGTTTTTGCAGTCTAAGCCCTTGGCTGCTACTTCTCCTCTCAGGGGTAGGGAGCACCTACTCTCCTTCCCTGTGGCAAAACTGGAAATATATGCAGGTTATGACATCTGCTCCTTCAAAATCCCATCAGTCTTTTCTCAGAGGACATGTCCTCTAGGCCTCTATCACGTGTGCTCCTCACCCTTGGAACTTTTCAGCTAGAAAAACCTCCATGAAGAGGAAGGTCATAGTTGGCTTTCTTGCCCTGGTAGATGCTCCAGGTCCTCCTGCACACAGGAGACAAGGGGGAGGTTGGTATCAGCCAGGATCAAGCCCGGGACTGTGAGAAGTCCCACCTGCAGCATAGGACATTCACACTGTTGGGTCAGGGCAGGAAGATCCTCTACTTCTTTACCCCTGCCCACATGCAGCCGCAATGCCATTGCAAGCCAGGGAGCAGCATCCCACAGCCGCAGCCCCCATTTTTACAAAGTTACCTGCAGTGGGACATGAGATGGAGGTCGCAGCAGTTTGGCACAGAGGAACGGCATGTTGCAGGGAGGGTGTCACAGCCTCTGTCCTGTCCTGGCTGAACTTGCCCACACCACTGCGAGGAGACACCGGCAAAGCGATGCTGCTCCCTCCCAGGGTGGCCCTCACTGTCGGGGTCTGCGTGCAGAGACCTGCTGTGCCATGCATCCACACCGGTGCCCAGCTCCTCATCTCATGCTGGGAGCAGCTCAGCACCACATTGGCTTCATGGTCCCTCTGCAACCCTCGGTCCTTGCAAGGCTTCCCCATGCTCCGTCTGCCCGTGCTGGCAGGTCAGGCAGGGGCACAGCAGGGTCCCAGTGCGGGGCCCAGGCAGGGTGTGAGCTGGCAGCAGCAGCCGGCAGCATGCCTCGGCAATGCCTGCGTCCAGGTCCACGCACCGAGCTCTGTGCTCCTTGCCAGCCCCATGGCGGTCCCGCTGCAAGGGAGCTTTTTGCTAATCGTTTCGTTCCTGCCCCGTGCCCAGCAGCACAACCTCCTGCCAGCTTTGCAGGGATATGCTTCAGAAGCACCTGGGACTCAAGCAGGCAATCCTTCCCTGCAAAGCGATGGGGCAGGAGCCAGCTTCCAGCCCTGAGAGGTCCTAAACCACCCAAACAGCCTCAGAGCAGGCACTTATATACGCAGACCAGACTTCACTGGCCCCAAGCTGAAACCAGACAGCTCATTCCCACAGAAATTGGCTGACCTTCCTGACAGAGGGTCCAAAAATGCTGGGAGGGGTCTGAGCAGGGCTGCAGCCCAGAGCATCCCATCCTCCCACCCTGCTTGTGGACCAAGAGCAACCCGCAGCTCAGCCTCCTCCACACCCAGAGAGGGCAACAGCTTTGCAGAGCCCCAAATTAACCTGCTGCCACAAGATATCACCCAGGCCATGATCTCAGCAGTGTTTGGAGGAGGATTAAATATTTACCTGGAAAACAAGGACATGCACAATTGCATGGGGCAGGATTAGTGCTAAAGCCCCTAAAAGACCCACTCATCGGAGCCATAGCCAGTTGCTCTCTTCCTGGGGACACCTCGTGCACACCAGCGGGTAGGTGCGCACTGTGCCAAGGCTCCCACTCCCCTCCAAGCCTTGTGGCCTGGGAGGGAATGACTGTCACCTCCTCCCATGGACCTCAGCCTTTCCTTTTTCTCCTTACAGTGTGTCAGAAAGATGAAAAACCCCGTGCTGGTGTCATACAAACTGCTCTCCCTAGCACAGTTTAATTTATGAACAGCTGTGTTCAAGTGAATTGAGGACCCTCCTTGGCCCTTGGACACACTGGAAAACATGTGAGCCTTCAACTGCCTGAAGGATGCTCCATACTAGTGTGAAGCCAGCCAGCACCCTCCAGTCCTCGTTAGAGCTTGGAGAGCTTTGTATAACACAAATAGACCAGCAACCTGGAAATAAACCTCTAACATCCTCTCTCTGCGCTAAGAGAAGCTTAAGAAATATATCACAGACTGTGTCTATAGTCTGACACTATATCACAGCAGATGGGATCCTGCTAAGCCTCCTTGGGATCAGCATTGCAGCAACCAAGAGGGTGGGAGAGGCCTGAGCATCCTTTTCTTCTCTAGTACATGTGTCCCGGTACAGGAAAGGTGCCTTTGGACAGATATATTCCTAGAATAGCCAGGATTTATGGCATGCCAAAAATATATACGCAAGCAGGACGTTGCTCTGGAGCTCAGCCACAGCTCAGCAAGGGTCTCCCACTGCTGTGGGGAGCTGCCTGGTCTGCAGGCAGGAGCGGTTCCTTGCACAGCCACCAGGCCCCCGTGTCTGACTCACTGCAGCTGTTTTACATGTCCTTTCCTTGCAATATTTATTTCCCACAAGTATACTCTGGCTTACGCAGCCCCTGGCAGGGAATATCAGAGATTTCGGTCATAATTTACCATTTTGTCCAGGACAGGATTTCACTGAAAAGTATTTGTTTGAACAAGAAAAAAGCGTATTAACACATCAGGGAGGTCTCTTTTATTTTCACCATGTATGTAATCTACAGGAAATCAAAGTGTTCAGATGATTTGAGTAAGCTACCAGCCTCTTCCATCTAGCCAGGAAGAGCAGCAGACTGTGACGTGGTCAGGACCTTTCCATGGCTTTTTAGTTTTGATTTTTCCAGAGAAAACAACTAAGCACAAGTCCCATTTCCCTAACCCAGGATCTTCTGCCAGAGTTCACATAAATGTCTCTGAAACCCAACGGGACACCCCACCAGCTCCTCTCAGCCTGCACTGCCCGAGGAGCTGCTCTGCACACAGATGCTTTGTTTTCTAGGTATTTTCTACTTCTCTTCCCCCTCCTCCTTTGGCTTTTCCAAACCCAGCCCAGGCTGGGGAGAGCAGTGCAGAGCTGCACCTCCAGGCCCTTCTCAGAGCTGAGCTGCCATATGTGGTCTCCCAGGTTGGCTGCCACCTTCCAGGCATAACTTCACCATCTGAGGCTTTTCAGGAGCTCCCATGTTTGCCAAATCTCACATCCCTATTCCTGGAGTCCCAGACTTTCCCTGGCTTCTCTTGCACTTTCCCAGCTCCCAGCATTGCTGTAGTCTTTAATAACTGCTGCTTTACACACACACACACACGCACACAGAGGACATCAGAAGACCTCTCCTTGCCATTTTCTGACTCATTACTCACTCCACGGCTCAGCCCAGCCCACTTGGGGAATGTCCCAGTTTATGAGTGTCTCTGGTTGCTGCCTGCTTCATGCAGCTCGGCAAGCCTGGTCAAGGTGGCTGTGCTGCCCAGGAACGCGCAGTGGGTCGGCCATTGGGTCTGATGGGTCTCAAGTGCCTCCTTCATTTTCGGAGCTTGCCACCACTGATGTTTTCCAGCCACAGCCTCTGCAGGTATTACACCTGCCACTTCCCAGGTTGCTTCTGCAGATGCACAGTGCACAGCAGCCCATGCCAGCAGAAATGCCTCTGCGTGGTTCCTTTCAGCTCTAGGTCTGGCTGCTTCCCTGCACCTCACTGCATGGTTCATGCAGGCTGTACTTCTCGCATCTCCAGTGCTATGTTATCCAATTAACTCAGATCTAGCACACCAGCCCATGTGGCCCCTCAGAAGCTCCATAGTCACCCAGCCATTGCACAAGGTCGGATTTCAAGGATCTCCTGTGCTCAGGAGTTTGCAGAACTGGTGGGTTTCCCCATGACCCAGACACCCCTGCAAGCCCGAGGTCACTCTGCCACCACATCCCCAGAACCCTGCACGCAGCATCCTTCTGCGGAGCTGGGACCAAGGGATCCTGCCCCGGGACAGGCATGGCAGCCCGGCTCCAGCTCCAGCCACCAGCCCAGTCTCTGGCTGCTGGGTGGGGTGGGCCAGGGTGCCATGCAGAGCCAGGGCGGGGGCCAAGCTTTGCTGGAGCTCTGCTGACGTCCCGGGACCTGCTCAGCTCGAGAGGGAGAGCTAAAACGGGAAACAGCTCCTCACACAGCTGGCCCGTCAGTTGATATTCGCCCAGTGCTTTGAAACCCACAGATGAAAGATTTGAAAGACACGAAAGGCTGTCACTGCCTGTTTATCATTTGGTGTGGTTCCTCCCTGCCACTGCACATGCAGGGGACAATTTTCAGCAGAGGTGAGTGCAGCCTTGCGGGAAAGATGCCCAGCCCAGAGCATCCCTGCCACTGACCTGGACCACGTGAAGCCTCTCCCCGCTGCGGTGCAGAACCTCCAGCACATCGGCGTGGGCTCCCTCTGCCACCTGGAGTTGCACAAGGAGCAAACTAGCACCCCAGCGCTGGCTGGGCTCCAGTTTCCTCCTACCCGCTTTACTGCTACCCACCTACCCCCCCCCTTTTTTCTTCTCTCTCCCAATGCAACCCGAAAGCCTCGACCCTCCCTGTGACCTCTGAGCCATCTCAGACAGCCCAGCTCCAGGCTCAGCTGTGCTTGCTCTCAGGGGGCTCACACCGATTGCAAAGCTCGGTTTGCGCTGTGAGCGAGTGACGGCATCAGGCTTCCCGGCAGCAGGTAAGTGCACGCCTGCAGCAGAGAGCCACTCAGGAGAGAGGCTTTGCACACGGCAAGCAAGCAGCAAGGACCATGAAACCTTAACGTTAGCAAGGAATGTGACGGTAGCACGCAAGGAAGCAGCAGCAGGAGGCAGCAGGCATCCCACACCCCTCTCTGTGCCTGGCACGGCTCAGTGGAGCCCAACACACCACGTGCTCGGAGTACAGCTCACTTTCAGCATTTCACATTTGCCGGATGATAACCTCAGCGTCTGAGTTCATAGCTCTGATCCCACCCACTTGTGCTGCTTTCACAAACTGAGCTGCGCACGCCGGGGGAAAGTTGGAGCAGTGCAGCCACCGAGGACTCCCACCTCCTCAGGAGCTGTAGGAAAGCAGCACCTTTCCCAGGTAAAGCTTTTGCCTTACTCTTTGCTTGGTTGTTATGCTTGTAAATCACTTTCTAAGTGAGATCTCAGAATGGTTGGTGAGTCCTCACTGAGTTTGGGGTGTGCTAAGCACCCTGTAATGGGCCACCCAGGTCAGAGCAAGAGGGTGTTGCTCATGGGACCCTTGCGCTATCATCATCCTGCTGTGCCTGGAGCAGAGGACAGTTTGGGGACTTTCACTGGCTGTTGCTGGTGGGGACTGCCAGAGCCGAGAACATTAGGGTAGAGGGAGGATGTGGGTGAGGTGTGCCCAGGGCACAGAGGCAGAGCCTTGCCCTGCCTAAGCATCTGCAGATGTGAAGCGTATCTGCCCAAGCAGCCTCCCCACGAGGTTTGCTGCTAAGCCAACTTCTTGCATCGAGCTGCCCGAGCCCTTTCTCAGAGCACCCCAGCCCCTCTATCCAGCCCTCCACGCCCTGGCAGTTGGTGGGCATCTGCTGGAGCCGGGGTTGCTCTGTCCAGGGGCACGGTTGGGTCTGTGGGGCAGGGTACGCCCAGGGCTGGGTACCCCCAAGATGGGCTGTAGCACTTGCACAGGAAGAGTGGGTAGTCCTCAGGGTTATGCAGTGCCCACTGTCCCCCGGCCAGAATAAGCTTCGGCAGGAGACTGAACCCTGGGACTTCTGCTGGGAACTCATGCAGCTCCAAGCACACCAATGAGCCCAGCACCTCTGTTTTCAGTTTCACCTTTCCTGGGCACCCTCTGCAGAGCAAACTTTCGAAATGCTGACTGCTCTGCTGGTTTCCGCATATCTCTTCGGGTTTTCTGCTTTCGGGGTCCCGAACTCCCTCTTACCCACAGAGCCCTTTTCCTCCTGGGGAGCATGATGGAGGGCTGGTGGCCATGATGGGAATTGTGTCCTGCCTCCCTCAGCCCCTCTGCTCATGCCAGAGGCAGTAATTGCTGCTGTGCATCCATCAGGGTTCAGGCTGGGATGGGTCAGAGAGAGCACCAGGCTCCAGAGGAGACCAAGCAGGGACAAAAGTGTCTGAGGATGCAGCCAGGCAGTACCCCAGTGTACCCCCACAGCCCCAGAGGCGCAGAGAGGTTGCAAAGGGGCTCTGCAAAAATAAGTCTGCAACTGCCTGTGTGCACCTGTAAGATCGCGGGGTGAGCTGTGTCTACCCACCCGAATGAGAGAACGGGGCTCCTTGAATGGGTGAGCACCCATGAGCATCACACCCAACAGCCCTGCCCTGGGGAGCAGAGGGGAGACGAGCAATTGCAAGGAAGAGATGGAAACAAGGGAGCAAGAGCTCCAGAGATGGGGCTCGCTGAGCACAGGGGCAGAGGCGTACTGGGGGATGCTATGGGGTGCAGCACCGCATGGGAGGTGTGGGGAGGAGCACAGCCCTTCCAGAAAGGCTGCTCATAAACTAGAAACAATCCCACAACCTCACCAAAGCCCTCCACGGACAGCAGGGCAAGCTAGTTTCTGCACCACTCTCACATTGCCTTCGAGCCCCAACTCTAGCAAATTTGGTCTTGTCCCATTGTGAGGCAGGCTCATGGCTCTGGCAGAGGACTGAAACAGCCTTTTGCCAGGGCCCCTGCAGCTCCCGGCCCTGCCCACTCCCCACCGCTGGACCTCAAACATCCTCTTTTCAGACCAGAAGAAATCCCCACCCTCCTGCCCATCTCACAGCCTGGGCTAAAGTACCTCTCACAGCATGCCCAGATGTTTAATTTCTGGAAGTGCTTAAACATAATTTTAGAAAAAGCTGTGACGCTCTGCTGCAAGCTTTGCAGGGCCAGGGAATTTGCTTTGCTCTTAAGTGACTTCTGCTGGCACTTTGCTCAGAAAGAAGCTAACGCAGGAGGCAGAGTGACATTTCAGGTCTGCCTGAGAGCAAAGCCGTCCTGTCCCCAGCACAGAGCTAAAATGCTTCATGCGGAGCTTCTCCTGAGCCCCCAGCCAACGCTGTCGGTGCCCTTTCAGATAGTGGGAAACACTTCCCAAAGACAGCCTGCCACATTCAGGCACTTGCTGAGTGCTCCTTTCTGCCCATGTATCCGCTCGTGGTGCCGATGTACGTAGGCTTTTAACAGATTTTAAACAAAACTATTATGCCAGAAGTAGTAGCACATGAACGGAGAGCAGCAAATGTATTACCTATGCTGCCGGAGCGGGCGCTGCATCCCATTAATCTTGCTGCAAAAGTGCACAAAGTGCTGGAATAAATGATGATGAAGGACAGGATGCTGGAAGATGGGGAGGAGGAATAAAAGGGTAAAATGCAACAGAAATTTACCATGGATAAATCACAGCCCCCTCCACAGAGGAGATAATTGCCATTTTAAATGGGAACACAGTGGATCAAACATAACATGAGCTGCAACAGAGCAGAAAATAGCTATTCAGGCAGGAGAAGGCAGGAATTACTATGAGAATTGTAAGGAGGCTAATGGGGAGACGATAGTACATTACAATGGAAGGATCGTTAATGCTCCAGAGAAGGCTATTAATAGAGTTTCTTAAAGATCAGCCTAGAGATAAATTTTAATGGTTTTCATTAGTGATCTTGGCTCAGAAAATGGGAGTTTCTCTAAGAAAATGTACTGGTGAGAAACTTGGGAGAAGTTTTGAACTGGACAAGGGACTAAGTACTACAGGAGAAGAACGAGAGGATCTGAAGATTGACAGAAACACAGGCTGGCACAAGTTCATACTCTTAGGTACTAACAGCAAAAATTGCTACTCTAAGCAGCTGAAAACACCATAGGGAAAAATATCTGGCTTTTGGGGAACCCCGGGATGACTGCAACAAAACAAATGCAACCTGACAAGTCTTCACAGCAGAGATAAGTGTCCATCAGAGCACCAGAGCCACTGGAAAAGGCACTAGAAGGATGACCCAGAAGCGATGCCCTACTCTGGTCCCTCACTGTCAGGAGGGTGATTTTGAATAGGAACAGGTTCAGGCTGTGATAATGAGGATAATCAGGTAAACGTAAAAGCTGCCTGGTGAGACAGGGCTGGAAGGGTATCATTTATTCAGGCTATTGCTAGAAAGGCTGCCATGGGAAACAGCTGCTCCGCTCGTACATCAAGGAGGAAATGAACTCGCTCTGCCAAAACACAACAGGAGCAGAGGACACGGGACCTGATATTAAAGGTGGCTGCAAGTGACTGGGCAGAAAACCAGGGGCAGATGTGACATCCCAGAGGGCCGATGCTCCAGGAGAGAGCCCCTAGCTGGGTGCATTGCCCCCGGGGACTGCGCTCTGACTGCAGCAGGCTGACCCCACAGCCCCCCCTGTCTACACCAGCCCTCCAGCCTGCTTTTCCTGCAAAGCCATGTCCGGAGGCTGTGATCGCTCGGGTGAATGTTTCCATGAGATAATTTGGCCAGAGGGATACAGGAAAGTCTCTCACACCCCCGCCAGAGTTAGGGTCGCAACGTCCCATGTCTGAGCTAGCAGTCTGAGCCAGCTCCGTGGAAGAACAAAGTCCCAAGGGTTTGCAGGCAGCCAAGCCCTGCAGCCCACCCAGTGTGCAGGGAGGGTCCCGTGCCCAGGCTTTGGGAGCTGCCAAGAGCCCAGCTCTACCTAGGCCCCTCTGCAGAGATGGGGACACCTCTGTCCCCTTTGTCTGGGGACCCCTGCTCCTTCCTGCCACAGCTCACCCCAGTGGCTCCATATCTCACTTGGAAATACTTTCTACTCCCTGCTC
>NW_008796044.1:9565581-9586168 GCF_000699145.1 Aptenodytes forsteri | reverse complement strand
GGGGCGGGGGGGGGGAGTGCCCATTTCTTGCCCTGAGCTAATTAGAAAAAGCAATAAGAAACAAAACTACTTCTGGCCAGGTCTGCAGCGCAGGGCTGTACCAGGGGCTGCACCGTGGCGCTGCCTGCACTGCGGTGGGTGCCGATACGCCCAGAGCTGGGACCTGCCAGCAGAGCCCAAGCTGAGCCCCAGCAGGGCCCACGTGAGCTGCAAGAGCTGGTGGCAGGAGCAGGTTGTTGATGTGTGGTGAAGCAGCCACGTAGGAGGCTGCAATCCACCCACGGCATTTTCTAAGTGTGCTACTCCCCCTATAATTTATCCTGCCATTTCCACATGTTGGGAGCAATGAAAAAACATCCCTTTCACTTGGAAATACCCTTCTCTGAGAACAACCTGTTCTCGTCATAGCTGTCAGCAGGCAGGCAGCGCTCAGCTTGTTCTACGCTCCTTTTGTGCATGAACAAAGAGCTTTCCATGGCAAGAGCCTGCGCTGCAGCAGGAGGCAAGGAACCGCTCCGCACGCTGCCGCCGCGGCTGAAAGCATCACATCCCTCTCCCGACAGCCTTAATCCCAGCACCCAAATTCAGAGGACCCCCTGTCTGGCAATGAGTTTGCTCTGCTCAGCAGAAGGCTTCCCACGGGCCGATTCATCACTTGTCATTCACTTTCAATTCCTTTAGAAGCAGCAGGGCTGCAGGTATCATCTCTAATCTCACCGGTCCAGTCCCCATCTCTCCACCATACAGCTCCTGGCAATCAGTGGTTATTTACTCATGCAGTCTCCCCGGTATACTCCCTCCCTTGGCCCCCACGCCTTTAACCTTGACTCAAAGACATAAATCATCTAAAGAGTATTTCAGTCTGCTCCACATGGTTATCTTGTTCTTGCAGGGTGAGTTTAACTTTAAAGTCTCACCTGTGTCCTCTGCCAAGGCTGGACTTCATTCCTTTCCTGGGGTTTCTTCTGTTTGCTCCATCTCTGCAGCCTGTTGCACCCTGCGGAGAATCAGCTCTACCTTCCTGCACAAGCCTGTGCACCACCAGGGAGGGCTTCACTGCCGCTCCATGGGCTGCGGAGAGCCTGAGGAGCTGGATCCTGCACCACCCACGGGGACCGGCGCAACTCTCTCCCACCAGCACATCAGGGAGGATGGGGAGACCCATCACCTCACCTGGGAAGCACATGGGGGGAGACCACAGCTGCAGCACAGGCAGTGGGCTCCTCAGCCTGCTCCCAGCCCCCTCTCTCTCTTGTCCCTGCAGTGCCTCAGTTTCCCTTTAGGCATCTTCCCGACATGGGCATTGCTTGCAATCACACAGGAACCAAGGCTCCTTTGAATCTAGTAGTGGTGTGGTCCTAGAGACCACTGTAATCAGCAGCTAAAAGCTCTTTTGGATATTAGAGGGGTTTGCTGTGTTGTTTCTGCCCTTGCAAAATATGGCTTTTTATTATTTACATCCAGACAGAAAATAGTCATAAAAAGTAAGTCTACAAGGGATGTTCTCCACTCTGTGTCCCTGTCCCACAGCAGGAGCAGCTCCATCCAAACTCTCCATGAAAAATAAACCTCTGTGTTGCCCTTCAGCTGCTGGGAATGGGACTGATGAAGCTGTCGGAGCTGTTTCTAGCCACCTCCTCCCCAGGATATTGCAACACTGACAAATGGGTTCCTCTTTTCTCCCAGGGCCGTGAGCAGAGCGAAGAATTCCTCTCTGGGCTGCAGGAGCCAGTGTGGTTGCTGACAGCAGGGACAAACACAAGGCACGGGCTGCTGCAAAGTACAGATACAAAGGCAAAGTTTAATGAGACTTACAGCCACAGCCGAGCTTCAGAAATTATGTAGTGGTGACTAATTTTGCTAGATTGCACAAGAAAAGCACACTACTTTGTCAGGAAAACTCTTTCCTCGTATCCTCCCAGTCTTCATTTTTATCATAAGCCTGTAGGAACTTGGTGCTTCTAAAATCCCTGCCCTTCTCTCAACATCCTTACGTTACGTGGGCACCCCTGGGGCTGGGGGAGGCCAGCTGGCAGGGACATGTGTGCCTGGCTGCCAAGAGACTTTCCAATTCAGGTTTAAGTGTGCTGGAGCATCCAGGGAGGTGCAGATGCCCCATTTCTGAAGGGGTTTGAAGGGCAGCTCAAAGGACTTTTTTCCACTGCAGCTCTGAGTTGGTGCTTTCTTTGCAGGTTGTCCTTGGGAGGTGGCAAAGCTCTGTCCCTGCTGGAGCACTGCTGACTGCTGTCACCAACCAAACACGCAGAGCACGTGAGACCCCACAGGACCTGACCCCATGGTCACTCAGAGGAAAGGAGAAGGTAGGAGAGGAAAAGGGAGCAGTAGAGACCCACCAGCAGCTGCCGTGGGGGATTGGCTCCAGCACTGAGCTCCCAGATGGGGCCAATGGGCACAAGCGAGTCACAGGGCCACATCTTTCCCTAGACCATGTTATTCCTAGCATACAAGACTGAACACGCGAAGTGACTCTGCAGTGTTCTCCAAGGTCACTGCAGGTCCAAAGTTGCTTTGGAAAGGCACTAGGGCTGCCTGGTAGAAGTTCACTCCAAGTAGCTTTGGAGCCGGTGAGAGCAGGACTGCTCCATCCATGCAACTGCACTATGGATCCGTGTTACAACCATACAAGCTCTCAAAAAAGGATGGACTTCCCCCTGCAGCTGCTGGTCGGGTCCTGTCTCGCCATCCTCATCGTGATCACTCTCTGTGGTAACATCATCGTCTGCCTGGCCGTCACCCTTGACCGCCGGCTCCGCAGCTTGACGAACTGCATCATCGTCTCCTTGGCCATCACCGACCTGCTGCTGGGCCTCCTGGTGCTGCCATTCTCCGCCTTCTATGAACTCGCCAAAGAGTGGCCCTTTGGCAGCACTTTGTGCAACATCTACACCAGCCTGGACGTCATGCTGTGCACAGCTTCCATCCTCAACCTCTTCATGATCAGCCTGGACCGCTACTTTGCCGTCATCACCCCACTCCACTACAGCCAGCTGGTCACTCCCTCCCGGGTGGCTGTGGGTTTGGTTGTTATTTGGACCGTTTCACTGATGGTCTCCTTCCTACCCATCCACCTGGGCTGGAACACCAACGGGACAGCAGTCCAAAACACAGTCCCCATCTGCAACAAGGAGTGCACGCTGAAAGTGAACCCTGTGTATGGCCTAGTGGATGCCTTGCTCACCTTCTACATCCCTTTGATCATCATGTGCATCACCTACTACCGGATATTCAAGATAGCAAGGGAGCAAGCCAAGAGGATAAACCACACGTGGTGCTGCAGCAGCAACACCCCCATGCCGCCCATGGTGAAAGAGCACAAAGCCACCGTGACACTGGCGGTGGTGTTGGGAGCGTTCATTGTGTGCTGGTTCCCCTATTTCACAGTGTTCATGTACCGGGGGATGTGGGGGGACAGCAGCGTGAAAGGCACACCCATGTCCATTGTCCTCTGGCTGGGCTACACCAACTCAGCCCTGAACCCCATCCTCTACGGGACGCTCAACAGGGATTTCCGGGTGGCGTACCAGCACTTACTGCACTGCTGGAGGACTGGGGGCCCCAAGAGCTCCCACCTGCCTCACCTCCAGAAGGCCCAGTCCAGGGGCAGGAGCTGCAGGCAGGGCCAGGGCAGGCAGGAGGGTAAACCCCTGAAACTGGAGATGAGGAACGGGAAGGGGATCTTGCTGACCGATGGAGCCCTCAAGAGGTAAGAGCCTTCTTACATGTGGGACTCTGATGGTAGGTCCGTCCCCAGAGAGGAAGGCAGATGTGGGGACCCCACATTGTCCATAAACTTTCAAGCAATGAGCTGATGCCCCAGCAGGAGATCCTTGCCCAGGCAACTCTTGCTCTTTGTAGCCACTCAGAAATTATCACCACCAGCAGGGACCCAGCTCATGTTGCTCCATGCTGGCAGCACAGGGCCAGCTACTCCGGCTTCACATGTGACTGGCCACCCCTGCAATCGTCACCCGTTCACAGGGAGCACAAAATGTCCCTGGCTTTGCTGGGTAACGGGGACAGTTTTGCCAAGAGAATTTGCTGTACAAAATGGGGTGCAGCCATTAGCTGCAGCTGCTCCCAAAAAACGGCCGTGTCCCACTCTCAGGTAGCAGGCAGCCAGCAAAGCCTGGGCACACAGCAAAGATGTGGGGGCTCAGGAAAGGTGACTGCCCTTCACAGGGCAGGCAACAGGGTGTTAGCCCTGGGGCACAGAGTCAGGGCACCCGTGGTCAGGCTGCAAGACCTTGGTCCTCAGCTCCCTGCAAAGCAGCTCAGCTGTTTCCCTTCCTGGCCAAGCCACGCACCCTCAGCATTTCGGCTGTCAGTTTGCATCAGCAGTGAATTCAGCCAACAGCAAGTTCCATTCCCATCTCTGGAAAGGAGCAAGAATAGCCAAAATTAGTTTGGCAAATGTTTTTAGAAATACAACTACCCATGTAAGTTAGAGCCAAAAATTCCCTCAGTGTCACCCCAAGCATGTCACAAGGGTCAGGCCCCTCGGAGGGGTGCGGGTGCAGCGAGGGAGCAAGGGAGCAGGATGGGTGCAAGGTGGATGAGCTCTGTGCAGGGCTGTGGCACCAGTCCGCTCCCTGGGCACCCACGTCCCCGCAGGGCTGGGCCACCCACACACCGCCTTGCTCAGAGGCATTCACTCACCTGAGCATAAGGAGAATGGAGAAGCATGCTGTCTGCCGCGGTGCAAACTGCTGCTCCCGAGGCTTTAATCTAACTTCTAGGCAGTGCCTGATAAGCAGCCCAGAAACTTTCCATCCATAGATAAGGAGTCCTTTGACTCCCTGTTCCCAGTGTGCCAGCAAAGAAGCCGCACTCGTGCTCTCCTGTGGCACGTGCCCTTGATCCTGTCCCAGAAACATGGTCTCAAGCCACCGAAAGGAGAACATAGGGAGGTGAACCAAAGGGCAGAGCCATCCAAAAGGCTCAGCTGGCATCATGGGGGCTCAGACGTGACTTCACCCAAGGCAGAGGGGCAGCTTGGAGCAGGGGAGTCTGCCCTGGGAGACACAGAGGGATGGATGAATACAAATACAAGACCGCAGCTCCTGGGGCTGCCTTTTCAGCTTCAGAGGAACTAATAGAGTGCAAAGGTATAGCGTTTAGTAAATGTAGTTGCAGGTGTATATAAAAACACATAGAGAGCATGGGCCTGGCATGGTAGACATGCTTCTGCAAACATATGGAGACAAAGAGCGAGCTGTGCTGTTTACTCACACAAAAGTGCAGCTTCTGGGCAAACTGGGAGCTCATGCACTGGGGCTCTGCAGCCGGCCAGGAAGAGCTGGCCAAGGGGAACGGGCCAGTGGGACTTCCCTACACAACTGAGAGGGGGAAGAGAAGAAAAACGTCAACAACTTCTCAAAGTGCTGTCTTACCACAAAGGGAGAATAAGGAGGTGGAGAGAAATGAAAGGGGAAGAAAAATGGGTTTCTGTCCCCCAGGCAGAGGTCAGGGTCACTGGAGCCTTCCTCCTCCTGGCTTTTCCCCTCCCAGCTTTCCCAGGTAGTAAAGGTCCTTCCCCTGTTTCCCCGGAGGGCCTGATCCTGCTACAGGAGTTGCATCCAAAGCCCGCGCTGGGGTCAGTGGCAGCCAGGGGACCTCCATCCCCAAACTCTCAGCGTGCAGGTGCCCGGTGCCAGGAGGGCTTGGCAAAAGTCCCAGAACAGGGACCCGGCCTGTGGCTCCAGACTGTCCTCAGCTCTGCGGGGTGAAGTTCCCCCACCACTAAAGTCAACCCCAATGAGTGTCCCAGCTGGATTTGCTCCCAAGGGTGCAGGAGGCTGGAGGGAAGAAGGTGAGCAGCAGCTGGTGCCTCAACAGTGCAGATACACATGAGACACAGGAACCGCAGGGAAGTGAGAGAGGAAGATTCAAGCACAGGGATGTTTCTTGACCTTTCTAAATTCAGAGATCTCTTTCCCATCCTACACAGCACCACTGCTGTGGTTTCTGCTCACAATCAGATAAGGGTTGCTCAAGCACCAAATGATCAGTTATTGCTTTTACTTTCTCTACTTCTCTTAGCCTGCTCACTTGCACAGAAATGATGCACCAAGGATCGTGTGGGGCCCCTTCCAACCCCTTTTTCCATAGTCAGATATATAAACATCTGCTGTTGGCAGATGATCTGGATCAACTAATACCACACAAGACAGGTGAGCACAGGATTTCCCTGTACACCAAAAGCCTGGCAGCCAGTTTCACCCCAAGCACGAACCGAGCTGGTTCCTCTCCCCCCTTCCCTTCTGCGTAGTCTTCCCAGTCGTCTGCCCCGGCCACGTTAACAGAAAAAGACCAACAGGAATCACTCCACAAATTCATAACCCCCCAAATAAGAAGGACCAGAGCTCAGAAGAGCTCAGCTCGGAGCAGCTCCACGGGGTCATTCAGGGGAAAGCGCAACCAGCAGCATTTTGAAGCGTTGCCCTTAATAACAATGTTCTTTCCTGTTATGAGGCATAGAGAAAAGAACCAGCAAACAATAGCGGGAATACTGGAGAACCACAGCCAGTCTCAGGGCTGTCAGGAGCAGGGACAGGGAGTCAGAGTCATCGCTGCTTTGGAAATCAAAAGGCCACGGGAGTATCACAGCCATTAAAGGGCTGGAGGCATTCCATGGGTGAGGACCAGGTAGGTGGAGAGTGCAGGGCCAAGCAGGGATGCAAGGGAAGACAGCTGCTTCTGTCTCCCCATCAGGCACCAAAGAGGCAAGGCAATTCACTTCACACAAAACCAGTAAAGGAAAGCACTAGTTGTACACACAACACCCAATGGACCTCGGGAACCTGCTTCACTGCAATGGGACAGGACTCTGAAGAGGAGCATGCCGAGCACTGGGCATGGCTGCAGGTTGCAAGACCAGTCCCTGAGGTCCAGAGAGGTTAAAAGCCTGAGAGAAGGAGCATTCAGCACTAACGGGGAGGTTATCAAGCAGAAAATGCTGGAGCTGAGTGAGTGGCTCTGGATCACCCTCTTGCACTCGTCAGCTGTGCTCAGGGCAGCTTGGGGCAGGACCGTGGCCACAATATATGGGCAGAGAGAAGCCAGTTCCCATAGGAAAGGATCACTGTCCCAGTCACAATGTGCCTGCCCGAACTGCCGGCCTCGGAGGGCAGATACCAGGCAGGCAGTACCTAGTGCCCCACAGACCAAAGCCGGGCTCGACCAGGCTGGCACTGACCAACTGATTTCTTCTTTTTTTCATTTTTCTTTTTGTCTTCATGTGCAATTTAACCCTTTCCAGTGCCAGAGCTTTCCCGTGAGTCTCAGCCAGCCCACTGCCCTAGGACCCACATCTCCCAGTCTTCAACTCCTGGCTGCCCTCTTCCAAAATCCTGTGGGGTTGAAAGGACAACACTCAATTTTCCTCAGGAAGAAACTCAATGGCAGAGGCGAGGGCTGCAGGGTGAGTATGGGGCTGGGGTCGCTAGGTGCAAACAAGGGGAGGGGCAGCTCTCCCTGCTGTGGCACCCGCTGCATTTTCCATGGTCCAGCCATCCCATCCCAATGGTACTTGGTGCAGAGGGTGATACCATCAGAGGTGCATCCCCACTCCTCTCTCCAGCACTATTTGCTCTCCAAACCCAGCCCCAAGCCCAGGGGAGGTACACAGAGTTGTGCACCGCCCCCGGCCGCCCTGGAGGTGTGGGCTTACACAACCACTGTGCAATGCCCAGAAAGATGCCTGCATCCTGCCTGTCCCTCCACGCACTGCAGAGGCAGCTGCGTTCAGATGGTGGATTTCCAGCACACTTTATTTTCATGCAAGACTACATCAGCTCCACATAAATTGCCAGCAGCTTTCGCAGGGATGCTGGCAGGGCTCCCAGGGTGAGGGGCTGATGCTGCACCGGGCATTGCCACTCTCTCCCAGCGGTGCTGGGCTGGAGGACGTGGCTGCCATGCATGGGGTTGCCTCTCAGCTCCAGAGAGCCACTTCATGCAGCCCTTCTTGGGAAGAGCCAGGCAAGGTCACCCTGAGCTCCACATGGTCTCCCTCCAACACCGCATGCTGATAACCTGGGCTCTCCCGTATTGACTGTGCCCATGGCTGGGAAAATACAGTCACCCACATGCTGGACGCTAGGTACACTTGTCCCCGCTGCACGCTGAGCACTGCTAACCTTAGCCAAGGTCATGGTGATGGCAAGAGCTGGTGCTGCCTGCCTGCACGTGCAGCTGGGAGGGAGTTGGGGCTGCTGCGGGAGAACACAGGGCCCAACCACCCTGGGGCACAGCATCAGCCTGCACCTCTCGGAGGGACTCCCCATGAATCACCCTGGAAATGCCATTGCCCATCAGCAGAAGGGGAACCAGAGGCTTGGAGCAAGGTGGCTCTCCCGTATTGACTGTGCCCATGGCTGGGAAAATACAGTCACCCACATGCTGGACGCTAGGTACACTTGTCCCCGCTGCACGCTGAGCACTGCTAACCTTAGCCAAGGTCATGGTGATGGCAAGAGCTGGTGCTGCCTGCCTGCACGTGCAGCTGGGAGGGAGTTGGGGCTGCTGCAGGAGAACACAGGGCCCAACCACCCTGGGGCACAGCATCAGCCTGCACCTCTCGGAGGGACTCCCCATGAATCACCCTGGAAATGCCATTGCCCATCAGCAGAAGGGGAACCAGAGGCTTGGAGAGCAAGGTGGCAGGGCAGGGCAGCAAGGTCCCCATGACCCCGACAGGCTCTACTGGGCTGCAAGTCCCTCAGTGCGACGTACCAAGGCACAAGTATCACTCAGCAGGGAGGTTGCAGTGCAGAGGCTGCTCCCCGGAATGGCATCACCACGGCCCCAGCGCTGCCCCACGGGAGGCAGCAGCATGAAACCCTGAACCTGGAGGGCACAACAGCTCGGTGAACCTCCCCGGGGCAGACACGGTGCTCACCCCCTGGCAGTGCAGGCACAAGGCAGAGTCATCTCTGCTGCTGTCATTGCCCGACAGCAGGGGCGGAGGGGACACCAATTCCAGCTATTCTGCTTCATGCTTTCCCTCTCTGTGCTGCACATATCTTCTGAAATGCATTTAGTTTCCATGAGGTAAAGGCAGAATACCAACCATACCCTGAAAGATTGCTAATCTAATCAGCAGAATGAAGCAAAGTCAGTCTAGGGGAGAGGTTTGCAGGAGATCTGAGGTTCTGGTGTGGCCACAGATTTCCTCTCTACACCATGGGAGTGGGGATAGGAAACATCACCTCACACAGGGCACCCATCCAAAAAAGTCCCCGACCCACTTGCAGCAGCAGGGAGAGGGGCCATGGGAGAAGGAGCACCCAGGAGCAGAGCACTGCTGATCCCAGGACACCTACTTTTATCGAGCTATTTGCAGAGGCAACAACCCTGCCGCTGCTGGCTGGCCTAAGCAGATGGAAAGAGAAGGCAGAGAAAGCCACAAAGCAAAGTGATGTTACTCAGAGGGATGTCAGATGATGGGTCGTGGGGTGACGTGAGCCTGCTCAGCTCTGCCCAAATGTCAGCACTCAGCATATAGCCGCGCTCGGCTGAGAGCATCCTCACAGCATCACACCATGGTCCCTCCCAGGCACAGTGGCTGCTTAATACAGCATCCCTTATGCTGGGGAGAAAGGGACACACCTGCACCCTGCAAAGCCATTGAAACCCCTCTCTGTTCCCCTGCAGGATCCCTGCTCTGGCACGTAGCATTTGCTCCATCCCCAGACACTGCTGGAGAGGCATTTGCCTGCCCAAGTTTCTTCCCAGGAGGGTGGTGTGTTTGAAGAGCCCTTGAGGAGCTGCAGAAGAGCCTCTCCCCTGCCTCGTTGGGGCCGTGACACCTCCAGCGTCGAGCCCCCCACCAGCAGGCAGTGGTGCCTGAGGAGCTGGGTCAGGAGCCAGCATGTGCTCCCAGCAGGGCTGGGATGGGGGTGCCCTCCCCAGGCCCAGGGCAGTGGGTCAGGTTGAGAGGGCACAGGGTGGGGGGAAGAGGGGCTGCGGTCAAGGTCTTGGTGCCAGACAGACCAGCCTAGAATGGAGAAGGGGAGCACAGGCACTACCCTCCCTGGTGCCCTGTCCAAGGGCCATATCCACCCCTCAGAGGGGGCAGGGGTCCTGGCAGAGGGGCAGGCGCAGGAGGGCTAGGCACAGCAGATGTTGGCAGCCCACCAGTGTCAGATGTCTGTGCACAGGATGCCCAGTCCTGCAGCATCCATGCCAGGGCAAGCCTGCCTCCCACGCTGGGGAGGTTTTGGCATCATCAGGGCTGTCCCTGCTCTCTGTGTCTGCTTCACACCCCCTGTCCCAGCCCCACTGCAAGAAGAGAGGCTCTGGAGCCTGCTGGGCTATGGGGAGACACTAAGCAGCCGAGGTTTGTCCCCAGGCTCTGCCCTCCCCGGCAGCTCAAAACCAAGACTGCTGAAACAGGATGTTTCTGCACTGAGCCTGTGCAGAAGTCATCAATGGTGTAAAAATCTATTCAACACAGAGGGAAAATGAGTCGATTGATTTATTTGGGCGTGCTCTGTCCTCGGAAGAGCCTCACTGTCCCCCTATACGCTGCTGTCCCATCCCCATCCCTTTGCTGGGGCAGAGCCTGGACACACAGCACAAGCCCCCAGGACACAGGTTGCAGCCGCCCTGGGCAAGGCTGGCACCCCCCCAGAGAGCACCTTGCTCTGTGGGACCAGCTAGACGATCCCTGCCTGGTCCCTGATCTAGTGGGAAGAAGGGGGCAGCAGGCAGCGAGGACCAGGTAGGACAGGAACGAACAAGGCTCCCTTGCTGTGCTGTGGGGCAAGAGTTTTCCTCCTGGAATAAGCCTGACCCACATCATCCCTGGGCACAGTGTGCTCGTTCTGCACCCCACAGCATCCCCAGAGCACAGCGGGGGTCAGGCAGACCCCTGTTTGAAGGATCCCCCCCACAAAGGGAGGGTGCTGAGCCCCCAGGCCAGCTGGTGTCATGTATGCCGGAGCTCTGCCCTGGGAGGGGGAACGGGCAAGGGCAGAGCTCAGTCTCAGGTGCCCCTCCAGCTACTCCAGGATACTCCTGCCCTGAGCTTCGGGGGTCTCCCAGCAGGCGGGCACACCTGGAAGGGGCTCCCTGCACAATGCCAGGCTGGGGTGCCTGACACCCACTCGGTGAGTGTCAGGACCCAGGCGACCAGGGGACGCCTGGACTCACACCACCTGGAGCAGTGCTGCCGCTCTGCCGGGCGCTGTGCCCACACCCCAGGCACCCACCATGCCCCACATCCCCACCACGCCCCAAGGAGCAGGGGCCGGCATAGCAGCAGCGCAGGCTCGGAGCTACCCCTGCTTGCTGCCAGGGACAGACCTGCCCGCCTGGCCCCCTCACTCCCAGTCATGCCACAGGGCTTCACCCACAAACACACTGGGCTGGGTGCCCCAAAACACCCGCGGCACAGGCAGGGCTCCCCTCCAACCCGGCACACTAGACCCCGCTCAGCTCCCCAATCCTCCTGCCACCCCCAGAGCAACCACAGCATTTAGTTTCAGCACCTACCACTTGCACCTCTGTGGATTTGGCCCTTCTACTAGTAATCAGTGATTGCAAAGAACAAATGGCTTCCAGAGAGCACAGAGGGCTGGGGGAGGTGGGCTGCAGATCCAGTGCCTCACAGCACCCAGCCCAGGCAGTGCTGAGCCCCACCAAAGCATCAGTGGGCAAGGAGAGACCTACAGCAAGGTGATGTCCTGGCAGGCAATGTCCGCTCCCCAGTCCTACCTCACATGGCCTGGGGACAGGGACCTACAAGCCCTCTGGGGTGAGCATCCCACAGCAGAAGATGTTACCTCATCAGCACCTTCCTTTGCAAGGAGGAAGGAAGTGCCTCACAGCACCCAGCCCAGGCAGTGCTGAGCCCCACCAAAGCATCAGTGGGCAAGGAGAGACCTACAGCAAGGTGATGTCCTGGCAGGCAATGTCCGCTCCCCAGTCCTACCTCACATGGCCTGGGGACAGGGACCTACAAGCCCTCTGGGGTGAGCATCCCACAGCAGAAGATGTTACCTCATCAGCACCTTTGCAAAGAGGAAGGAAAGGAGTCCCCACAGCCAAGCATGCAGAGGACTCATCTTCTCCAAACCAACGAGACAGGAACAGGCCTTAAATCGCCTGTAGCATCCACACTTCACGCCAGCTCAGGGAGGAAGAACTGGCAAACACACACCCAAACCCCTGCCACCTATGATAACAATTAGAGACTTATCTAAATGCAAAAATAATTGCAATTGAAGTGTTTAATTACCATACTAAGCAGGAAGAGCCACTTCCGACTGTTCCAGTAGCACTCCTGATCCATCAAACAAGGTTTGGGGCTTGTTTGGGTGTTGGGGTTTTTTTGATTATTAGATTGCAGCCCCGGGGGATGAAGAGATTTGCTAATTAGGGTCTTGGAGAACAGCTACCAATTCACAAACACTTGCTTTTAATTTCAATACTAACGAGGCTGGAAGGGGGAGAAATCCAAAATGCAGAACATCTGTGGCAGTTGCTGTCTGCAGCTCTGCTGCCCTGAGCCCCTCACTGGGCTGGCAGAGGCCTGACACCGCTCAATGCATGGACCGGCCCAGAGGCTGAGAAGATGGGTTAGCACAGTGCAAGCACAGGCAGGGTGAAGCTGCCACTCCAGATCACTGCTGTCACCACAGCCATCGTACAAGCTAATCCCAGCATCGATCATCTATCTGATCCCCCGGGGACCATCAACCACGGTGGCTTTCTTGGTGATGGGCTAATCCCAGTCCCGGGGCAGCGGTGCCAGCCCCAGGGGTGCAACTGCAGGAACTTCTCCAGGTGACATTTGGTTTTGTTGTCCCCTAAACTGACAACAAAAGAGAATTTAATTCTCTCTCCAAGCAGCAGTTCTAGGAGAGAAGAGAAACTGCTTAGGAAGCTCCTAACCAACATCTGCTTTCTCAGATAGGAAATAATCCCCTGCTAACAGTGGGAGCGCGGACAGTGACAGCTGCCAAGTGCATAGGGACACCCCCATCCCCCTGTCCCTGCAGGGGACATGGGAGCTCACACTGCCCTGATATACAGGACCCCATCTTCACCCTGCTCCACCAGCCATCCCAGGGACCCACAGTGCCTGGCTAGACTTCTCCCACAAAACCACCTTTCCCGTCCTTGCCACAGCTCTGGGTAGGGTCCAAAAACATGCAGAGAGGAGATGCAGGGAAGGGGAGATGCACACGGGAGGCAGGAGTAGCCACAAGGTGTCCAGGAGGCCCCTCCCCGAGGACCGCAGCTGAGAAGCAGTGGCTGTCGTGGCCTGGAGGCGAAGCAGCCTTTTATTTCTTTTAGATAAAAGAGAAACATCAGTAGAATGAGAAAAAAGGGTGTTGGTTTTTTTTCAGGCTGTCATGTGATTAAACACAGAGGAGACAGAAAGGTAGCAAACAGCCCCAAGCAGTTAAAAAATGAGAAACTTTGTGTTAGAAATCTCAAGATTTGATTTTCTGGAATAAAATGCATTTTGGGGTCACTCACCCAACAGTTTTGGCTGGGGATTCAAGCCTCTGGAAAGGTTTTGGGATCCATTGCCTCCCCTCAGATCTAAAAATTACATTTCCATGTCAAACCATCTTGAAACCAAGGAGAAGCATTCCCTTTCAACCTGAAGATGACGACCGTGGGGACAGCATCATGCGGTACCGAGGTGTCCTCCTGGCCTGACCCAAACCCTTCTCGCCAGGCATTTCCCCACCGCCCATGAATGCCAAGGCTGGCAGGGCTGGAGGCGCAGGGCCAGGCTGACCCCAGCCACCATGGGATGGTGGCCATGGGACCAGGAGCGTGATCGTGGGACCAGGAGTGTGGTCGTGGCACTAGGATGGTGGCTGTGGGACTGGAGAGGGGACAAAGCCACTAGAGGGCACAAGTATGACAGAAACATGTCCCCAAATCAAGGGACCTCTGGCTCCCCCAGGGCAGCAGTCCCAGAGGTCCCCAAAAGCCCCCATCACTCCCCATCTGCAAAAAGTCCACCCTTAGCTGGGGTCCTGCTGGCCCCGGGGCTTCAGTGTCCCCCAGGTACTGGGGTGGCACCACTGCACCTGGAGCTGCTGGTGCTGCATAACAGAGATGTGTCCGTCTGTCCAGCCACAGACACCCAATGTCCCGGCCCTGCTGGGAGAGCACCATCCCAGACAGCCCAAGACGCGCAGCCTGGGGCGATGGCAGCCCGTGCTGCATCCAGGTACCACCTCCAGCTTGCTGCCCTCCGGCTTGGGGGCTGCACAGCCCCACAACACCCACTCAGCACCAGCCTGACCCTGCACACCAGCCAGCACTTTCTCATGCCCAGAAAATGGACTGAAGGGGACCCCCAGAACCTGCCCCCCACCAGCAACGCACCTTGTCCCAGTGGCATGAGACCCCATCACACAGGGCTGGCTGCGGAGAGCCGGGCGCCCCCGGCCAGGTGGCAAGATGCGGGTCCTGCCAGGGAGCCATCTGGCCATCGCCAAGGGCTGCGTCCAGCGTCCTTTTGTCCTTTTCTTCTCCTTTCTCTCCAAGTGCATCCTCCAGGCAGGTGCTCCCCTCCCCATGCCTGCAGCCGGCACCACTTTCATTAAGGCTCTACCACCAAACACCATTTGTCAGGGAGACAAATGCCAGAGGCAGCTCTGCTGGAACAGATGCCCCCGTGTCCCCCCCAGTAAACACACGTTGCAACAGCCGCCTTCCCAGTGTGCCACACACCCGCACAAGCACACACACACACTTGTGCATGCTGCCCATGTGGGTTTGCTGTCCTCGATGCAGGATGGGGTGCTGGGTCGCAGGCTACCATCTCCCGGGCTATATTCCTGCTCCCAGCCTGATGGGCACCCTTGGCACTCCCCCCCTGCAGGCATCTGAGCCTCTCTCAGCACCGGGGCTGCCCTGTCACAGCCCAGCCACCCACCTCAGGCAGGGCTGGCAGGGTGCTGCCGCCCCAGTGGTGTTTGCACAGCTGCCGGGGCCATACGCTCCCGGCCTGATCTTCTCTCCCTGCTTCCAGCTCCCCTTCCAGTGACAGCAGATCTGCTACCCGCCAGCAGGAACCTACAGCTGCTGGAGGCAGAGGCAGCAACGCCCTCCGACCCCAGGCATGCAGAGACTGATGCTGATTAAACGCAGTGCCAGCACTGATAATTAATTTCTCGGAGGATGAATTACTCGGGAAAGCTCCAGAGTGAATGTTGTTCTTCTTTCCACACATCCCGTCGCATCTACTTGGGCTTTTAAAAAAACTAACAGCAAAGGGGGAGGAAAGACCACCCCCTGATGAACACCCGCAGCCATGCCCTGCCTGGGCTTAGGGTCCCTGCCTGGGCTCGGGGTCCCTGCCAGGGATGGGTCTCTGCTGGGTGCTGTTCCCTGGGGCCATGCGGATGCAGGCAGGGCAAGAGGACGCGCTGGCACTGCCAGTCTCCCAGCCGTCAGGAGACCCTCAGGGCTGACCACGGGCTTTGACCGAACTGCCTCCAGGGGCTCCTTATGCCCCTGACTCAGCCCATGTGAGGGGGATCCCAATTCTCCGTGGGACCTCCCCAGGAACTCATGGAGATCTGCATGGAGGGCGTCCTCCTGCCCTCTCCCTGGGCACTGCCCATCATCCATGGGGTGGGTGACGGATGCGGCTGTCCCCACCCCAGAGCTGCAGGGCCAGGAGCTCGGCCCCTCCAGTCCGTCTCCTGCAGCAGCACATGGCATGTCTCACCATAGCACGGCTCCCTCTGGGCACTGGCGCGAGGCCGCGCTGGCTGCAAATACAGAGCAAGAAGCCCCTGCAGACAGCACTATTATGCAGGGCTCTCCATCCCTTTTGCTTAATGGGAGGCATTTTTCTGTTTCATTTCCCTTACCCTTGGAGCTGAAACCACCTTTCTGCAGCAAAACGCGACAAGCCAAAGAAATCCTTCTCCCTTCCCAGCTCACAAACTCCTCTCCCTCCTCCACCAGCAGAAATGCCCACCCCACAGGCCACCCCTTCACCAGGCTATGTCATATTGCCAGAGGGACAAATGATCCCCATCCCATGTCCTCCCACTGGCACCATGTCCCTGGGCTGCACCGACTGCAGGCTGTGTTTGGGTCATTCATCCTCATTCCCCAGGCTGAGACGTGCAGCCATCCTGTTCTGCAGGAGAGCTGGGCACCCCATAACCCCCCAAGCGCGGCAGCAGGGCCATAGCCCCTTGCCCTGGGCAGGAGAAGGGTGCCAGCACTCATGAGCAGGATGATGGGACTGATGTGGGGGATGGCAGCAAGGGCACAGGGGGAGACCTTGGGGAAAACAGGGACAGAGGTACCGAGGGGGCTGCGGGGTTTTGTTCTCTCCATGCATAGATCTTGCCGATATTTGCAAATACCGCAGAAGGCAAAGCATGCCCTCAGCTCACCTTCCCCATCCCTCCTCGAAGGCGCTTCACTCGCTTGGCCTGCTTCAAGGTTGAGCTAAGTCCACCGTTCATTATTGGGTAATTAAGCTCTTAATTAACAGGCTGGTTTCCCCTCAGAGCCCTGCCAGCATCTCTTGGTCCCTCTGGCAGCCACTCCCCAGTGGGGCGGATGCTGCAGGGCCGGGGGAGCGCTCCCCTCCCTGGGATGGCTCCGAGGCATTTCTCCCACCTCCTTTGTGCTCTCTCCCTGCCAGCCTGGCTCCGGAGCACTGTGACCCAGCCTGGAGGTGGGAATCTGCTCCAAAAAGGCACCCGGGGCACAAGCAAGGCTGACACATGTCTGGGCTCAGTGTGATACTCTGGGAGTTGGACCAAACAGGGGTGAGACATCCCCACCATGAGTGTTGCTTAAGACTAAAAACTCCAAGCCTAGAAAACATCCCAGCTTATAAGCCTTAAAAATATCAATATTCAAGATATTCCTGCCTAAAGAAAAAATCTCTCAGCAACCTTCACCACCAGCAGGCCCCCTCTGCCCCCTTCTCCCCGCTTTGGGACTGAGCGGGAAAAGGAGACAGCGGTGCCATGCCCCGACCCCAAGCAGGCTGGACCGTGGGGGACAATATGGGGACCCTGCCCCAGGCTCCCCAGCAGCCTCTAAACGGCGGAAAACAGCAGCAAACCAGCCGTGATGAGCTGCTGTCCTCAGTGAGATGGCAGGGGCTGCCCTGCAGCGCTTTGGCTTTTGTGCATTCGTCACACGTCGGTTCCCCTTAACTGTGAAGAGAGGGTTATCCTCCCCCCGGGGCAGAGCTGCCATCCCAATCCCGGCAGGGTTTGGGGGCACAGAGGGTTGGCACCAAGTGGTCCCCATCCCGCTGCCGGGCCGGGGTGGCTGGGTTGGAGGAGAGAGGTGAGTTTGGCTAATCCAAGTGGAAGCTAATTGTGTTTCATTGAGGTTTTATCTCTGCAACCGGCAACACGCTCCTCCAGGAGATTTAGTGGGAAGTTGTCTGTCCCTGCCAAGAAGGCTGTTTTTGTAGAGAAAGCACATTATGCATCAAAGTTGAAATTCAAATCCCTTTTCCTCCATTCCCAGAATATATTTATGAGACTCCAGATATTCCTCGGTGCATCATGGTTTGCGGGAAGCCCCCAGCCTGCCCTCCAACACCACTGAAGGAGCCCGGGACCAACTCAAAGAGCCGGCTGAACTTTTTCGTCTTTATTATTTTCCCCTTTGGTTAAACTGTTGCTGGGTGAGTGGGGGCCGGGGGCAGGCAGGCAGGTCAGCTGCAGGCAGGGAAGGAGCTGCTGCCCATGTGTGGCTCCAGGGCTGGTGAAACCCGCCCAGCCCTCCCAGGGCTTTCTGACCTGGGGCTGCTCCTCTCCATCCCATCCCTGCTGCAGTTTATGCACCCCCCTGGCCCCCCCACCTCCTAAACCAGCTGCAGTCTGGTGTCTGCAGGCACATCCTGGATGGGGTTAGCAGCAAATCGACCATTTTTTCCTAAAGATGCTCTAGTTCTCCCCCCTTCGGCGGGGTTTAGCAGGTTGCAAGCACAGCCATGCCAGGAGGTGAATCAGCCCAGTCTGGAGCCTGCACCCCCAGGCAGGGGTGGGCAATGCAGGGGGCACAAGGTGGGGGCACCTAGAGGAGTGGGAGGGGGCAATGCAGGACTGCAGCCTTCCCTCAGCCAAACTCGTTGGGGTCTAAACCCACCCGGTTTGCTGCGGGCAGGCCAGGAGGGGTGTCAGGTGGGGGGCTCCTTCCCCCCCCCCAACAGCCCGTCTCAATGCATCAGGACAGGCCCAGCATTTGCAGTTGCTGGAAGATCACGCTCCATTTCCAAAAGGGAAAGCAAAGTGTAAATCTCTCTCTCAGACACACATTTGTTCCTCTGCAGCGAAAAAAGTGGCAAAAGCTTTAATTTCCAAGCTGGGAGGGAGAGACAATGATACATCAGCAGCACCCTGGGCGCAGAGGAAGAGAACATCAATTCTGGGATTACACCAGCGGCCACTGAGGTTTCTCCCTCCCTGTCTGTAACCCAGAAATACTGCAGGTTTCCCTGCCGGCCCCACAGCTCTTACCTCTCCGCTGTGTTTAGGAGAAATTCAAATGCCTTCATGGTGATGAGGATGGTTATTGCATGAGTGTTTGCCCAGAAGTGCTGGGATGGGGAGGAGGCAGTGATTCCTCCCTCTCCAGCTGGATTTTACATTCAGAGCTGGCCGGCCGTGGCACTCAGCTCTCCCCGGAGGTTCCCTTCATAAGAGGGAGCAAATTCCACTTATCTATCAAGGGGAGATTTGCATTTTAAATATCCCAACTCCAAATGTCACCCAGTTTGATCCCCTAAGCTGAACAAATGCACCGGAGCGGGGAGGGGGCCAGGGGTGGCTCACTGGCGTGGACCGCCAGGAAGAAAGGAAAAACCCAAGGTTAAAAGCATGCACGGATGTTTAATCCGGGCTGAGGTTGAGGATGGGAGCAAACATGGCCGTGACTTTCCCCCTCTTCCAGCCTCTGTCGGGCAGGACACGGGGGAACAGGTATTGGAGGCTTCAACCATTAAGGATTAGGGATTTCGTGTTTGAGAATTTGTTTACACAATAAGACTTAAGTGATTGCTTGCATGGAGCGTAGGTGGATTCTCCCCGATGCCTGCAGAGGGATTAGTGCTTATAAGGCAGCCAGAAAGAGCTAAAAATTGGAGAGATCAAAGTGCAGAAAGAGGAATCCCACGTTCTCGGTGATGGGAGGGGAGGGGAGAAAGAGGCCAGTGGTCAAGCCTGAGACGATTGCAGCTGCTGGCCCCAGAGAGTATGGGGAAAGGCATGGAGCGTTCCTCACCCTGCAGCTGCAGGGCTGCCAGGAGGCATCTCAGGGAGCAGCCAGACCCCGAGCATTTTCCATCCTCTCCTGGGGCTGCAAAACCTCCCTGGCCAGCTCTAGCCCCCAGGAGAGGGATGACCCCAGCCATTCCCGAGCTCCCCGCTGCCACGGGGCCATATCTGGGGAGCACGGCAGAAGAGGGGTGTCCAGCCCAGATCCCCTGCTGCAGCGCTGGGGCACAGGGGGAAGCTCAGCGCCGTGTCCTGCAAGGAGGGGACCCTGGTCCTGCTGCACCTACCGGGTCCCCCATGACCGAGGTGACACTGGTCCATGTCAGCCCATGCCACACGAGGAGGGGACACACTAGCCTGGGCCCGGGGGGCCTCTGCTGAAGCCCCGGCCCCATGGCACCCAGCCTGCTCTCCCCGTCTGCCTCCACCGGCCAGACGAGCAAATGAGCCTTCTCCTTTTCACCTTATTAAACCCATGAGCTGATTCGATTAAAACACGGCACCAACCCTCGTCCCCAGAAGGCAAATGGGATGAATGTTTAAGGCATGAAGTTTTCTCACTCCCAGCATCTCGTTAACCACTCCAGCCCCCCTGCTCACAGGGCACTGCCTCCTGCCAGCTCCCTCCCTGCCATGCATGGCTGCTGCCTGCACCTAGGGGCAGGTAAATGCACCCAGGGTGGGAGCATGACGCATCTGCCAGCCCTGCACTACTGCATCTTGGCCCCAGGGACCAAGAGCCCAGCAGGGCCATGCATGTGGAAAACCAGCCCAGGCAGGGCAGGCTCAGAGCTGCCTCCAGTGCAGGCAGCCTGGGGGGGTCTTTGGCCGCGGCAGCCCATGGCAGCAGGGCTCACATATCTGCAGGCAGCCCCTTTTCCTCCTTGGCATCTGCAGTGACCGAGTTTGCTCCATCACTCAGTTTTTTGAGAGGCAGAGGGTGCATGTGCCCACGCACACAGCCGCCCCGCATCCCTGAGCCTCTCCCGCATTCAGGCACAGGACACAAGTTTTATCTTCAGCCCCCTCTCGAAACCCGCAGGCAGGCAGACGCTCCTTTGCCACAAATGAGTCTGAAAAGGTTCGGAGGACTAATTCCCTCCCTCCTTAATGCATGGAAGCTTCTTACGCTAAATCTATACAGACACAATTAGCATTATTCATATTCCATATGCTGCGCTCCCTTGTGATGAATATTAATCTGTTCCCAGCTCCCAGGCATTAGAGATAATGGCGTTGCACCATGCTGTGCTGCGGTGGCAGAGATGGTCTGAAGGAGCGATGCTGCAGGTGGAGGCAGTTTCACTCCCACATCAGGAAGGGGAGAC
>NW_008796044.1:9557729-9565493 GCF_000699145.1 Aptenodytes forsteri | reverse complement strand
CGTGGGGGACGCCCAGGGCCAGGGGGACCCGCTGGGAGCTGGGTAGGTTGGGGGTGAGGCGTGGGGCACGATGGTCCTTTGGGGTAGAGGTGGGCGGGGAGGGGACTCACCTGAAGGAATGAACGTGCCGGAGGTTGTCGTGGAGGACGCTTGGGTGGTGGGTGCTGTGGGGGGTGTGTTGGGGGGGGGGGGGGGGGGAGCAGGTTTTACAGCTACAGGGCTGGGCTGAAGCAGGACAGCTCCTTTCTGTTCCTGCTCCCAGCTGAACTGGTCCCCCCCAGGGCTGCCCCAGTCCCCACAGGGCATGCAGTGGGGTCAGGCAGCATGAAGCCCTGGCCCTCCCTGCATGTTTTGGAGGTGAGGTAGGACTCAGGCAGCTCACATTTTCCAGCCTTTCTGAGGCCGAGAAGTTGTCATGGGTGTTGCAGGAGCTAAACTGCTGCTGCTCCAGTGTTCCCCAGAGCACGAGCGGCTCTGCCAGCAGCCCAGGGCGTCCTCTCTGCAGCGCCCGGACGTGCCCCCAAGGCCAGCACAGCTGGGTGGCTGCGGCACCTGGGTCCCCATCCCAGCTCTGCTCTCCCTCCTCTCTGCACAGCAGCTCCCCCGCAAACGGGGCACGGGGCGGCAGCACCCACCGATGCTGCAAAAGGAGCGCAAGAAGGGGGCAGAGGAAACGATGCAGCGAATGCAGCTCATCCACACAGCTGCCACTGTCTTGCAGGGACAAGGGGGTAATTTACGATTTGAGGAGCTTTTGCAAACCAGGGGCCATCCCGCATGCAGGCAGGGCTGCGCAGACCATCCCCAACCCTGCATCTGTCTGTCCGTCTTTGCCCTCCACGTGTGGCTCCAGGCCAGGCCGGGGGTGCTGCAAGCGGGGGGCCTGGGGCTGCGAATTGAAATGCCATACGCATGGTGGGGGTGGAAAGGATACAGGCCAAGAGGCACCGTGTCGCTATACATCCATTTGCATGCTTAATCCGCTGCTGGGGAGTATAGCGTCAGGTCCCCCATCTGCTCCGCATCTCGCATCATTAGCTGGCTGGTTTCCGAGGCGGCTCTGAGCAAAGGTGGGAGTCAAGCAGAGAGGGGAGAAGGGAGGCTGGTCCCAGCCCCATGCACCATCACGTGTCGGCAGCCTGGGGAGCCTGGGGGGATCCTGCCCCTTGCCAGAGCCGGTGGGCAGCACGCAGGGGGCCAGGGAGGGGAGTAGGTGGAGGGGGGCCAGTCCCTATGGCTCCCTGGGGTGATGCTGTGCTCCGAGCTCCCTGCGAGTCGGGGGTCCCACAGCGGCAGGTCCCTTGTGGGCAGTGCGAGGGGGACAGGGCATCTCCTCCTCTTGCAGGTGCTGCCCACACTCCAGCTCTGCCCAGAGGGGTGCCTGGGGCAGCGATAGTCCCTGTAGCTGGTCCCTCTGTGCAGGCAAGCCAGGAAGCACCCACAGCTGCCAGCCCATGCACAAAGGAGAGCTCAGCTCCACCACATGGATCCAGCCACATCAACTATCGCCGCAGCCACCAACCTGGGGAGATGGCACCGGGGCACAGCCCCTTTAAATCCCTGCACTCGCAGACCAGGCTGGGACACAGTAAAGGGAAAAATAAGGCAAAGAAATGATTTTCTTCTCGACGGCAAGCCTGGAGAGCTGCCCATTCCTCAGCAGCGTGCTGCCAGCCTTCCCACGCACCGCGCAGTGGAGGACTGCAGAAGCCAGCGTGGGCTGGGGGATGCCGGGGGGACCGGGGCGCAGGGGACCCCCCCCCATGCCGGACACCCCTGCTCGCTGGGGTGCCTCGGGGGCAGCAGGACCCACATGGCCCCTCTCACCCTGGGGTGCACGGCACATCCCTCCACTCCATTACCTGCACCACCTGCCCCGTCCTCCAGGTCTATTCCCCCATCTCAGAGCTCTAAAAGGGCTCAAACTCACACAAAATCCCTGCTGAACTCCCCAGGTTGGGGCCGCAAGGAGCTACCCCAGCCAGCTGTTCTGAGCAAACTGGGGTTTCTCAGCAAGCGGCGATGAAGTGGGGGTTGGAGGGATGGAGGGGCTGGGGAGGGGAAGCCCTGTGCCCCTCCAAGGTCACTCTCCCCCTCCTCTTTCATGCCCGGCTGGGTTCTTCATTACTTAGCCAAGCTGTAAATTGTCTAATTTGGAGCACACCATTTATCCCTGATGTGCACTTGAGCAGCCAGATTTTGTTTTCAGGTGTGTAATTAATTTTTTTAACATGATTTCTCTCCTAGGAAACTGCAAACAAACAGTTCTTGCTTTCAGGGCTGGGCAGCTCGGGTGAGCATCAGGGCAGGGAACGGGCGGGCGAGGAGCGGAGGCCAGATCCTGGAGGACGTGAGGAGCTAGGGCTTTGCAGCAGCTCCCCGTACTCCTGCTTTCCAGCTGAGGCCGCATCTTTTGGCACAGCCCTCTGCCTCCTCCGACACCGCCACGCTCCCCGTGGGCACCAGTGGGGGCTTGCGAGGGGAAGCGACAACTGTTCTCCCTGTTCCCAACTCAATCTGCTGGGAATTACCATTTTTATTAAGACCTAACATGTCTTCGGCTGCTGGGAATGTGATTTGCTCCTGGAATGAGATTACAGCAGCTCCTGAGGAGCCTGTATCAGCCTCCGCCTTGCCATGATGATGCTCCTGTCCCCAGTCGGAGGAGCTTCCACCGTCGGATGCTCCCGGGCATCTCCACCACAGGGAGAGGCTGCGCTGGGGCACAGCATGGGGGGGACCCCTGCAGATGCACCACCCTGACCTCTTTCCCCTCAGCTGGGGTGTTTGCCATTCAAAGACGATGCCGCAATATTTTTGTGCTGCCTCTCACAGGGCAGGCACAAGGGAGGATGGAGAAGAAACAGCGACCAAGGGTGGATAACTTCTGCCCTCGTTGCACATCCCTGTGCCCAGCTGGGTGCGGCTCAGGGGGACAGGGGTGCCTGAGCACTGCTCCACATCCCGAGCCGGAGCGATCTTCCTCCGACAAGCAGCATAGAGAATCACCTGCTGTGAATGTGCAAGTGCGTCTCTTCACCTCTCCCGCTGCCAGAGAAGTTGTTATATGATTTTTGCTGGTGGTTTTCCAGATGAAAGGAGGTGAAAATCACCTCCGTGAGCTGGGCAGAGGCAGGCGGGAGGATCTATGGAGAGCGCGCTTCAGGGCTGACTCTGTGCAGGTCCCGACCTCTGCCCTGCAAGACCCCTGGGCACGGGGTGGCAGTCTGGGGGCGTGCAAGATGCTGCTGTGCCATGCCCATGCAGGGACTCGGGCCAGGGCCGACGCTGTGGGAGCTTGGGGGCGGCTGGTGCAGGATGCTCTGCTCTGTGCAGGCTCAGCCAGCAGCAAGGCTGGGGGGACTACAGCTGGTGACACCCCTGGGACGGCTCCCCTGCACTTCTCTGCTTGCTGTCCCACCAGCGCAGCGGGCCCCACCGGCAGCAGCTGCCTGCAAAATAAAGCCACTGCTGCAGCCCCCCCCAAAATGATCCTCCAGGAGTGGGTCTGGCAGCGCTGCCCCCAAGCAGCAGATGCTACCATGGCCACCGTGAAACAGGCAATGACCTCCTGGGGGGGGATGCCACTGCCCAGAACCCCAGGATCACGGGCCGGACTCCTTGGGGATTTTTTTCTTGCATGTTTAATTCTCTGTTGTGACTTTTGGGAAGGGACGGTGTGGTCCCTGGGGGCCGTAGGAGGGGGCTGAGCGCTCTGCTCCGGCATCCTGCTGCCCTTTGTGCTTTGAAACTGCCTTCCAAGGAGCTGCTTAGCATTCGGAGCAGGCGCCCACACCATTTCAGGGCAAAAACTCTTGTTTGCCTTCAAAAACACATTGATCTTCTGCAGTCTGCCACGAAGGGCAGCACCTGCCCTCCAAAACGGGACTGCGAGCACATGGGGGCCTGGCTTGGCTTTCCCAAACGCAAACGGGATGAAGGGACCCTGGTCCAAGCTCCATCCCACAGCAGCACCCCGCTGTCACATTGGAGCCCCTCACCCATCACCACCCAGCTCTGAAAGCCCATGGGTTCAAAGGGAAAGGCATCAAAGCCCTGATTTCTTTGATTTCCCTTCGCTCTTTTTTTTCCCCCTCCTGCCCCAGAGGAGTTCAGCTCCCAGGTACTGCCTGCACAGGAGCAGAAATGAAAATCCCCAGGAATTGCTGCTGTCCCTGGGAAATTCCTGGCAGGGGTCCCGGCAGCTGAGGCGATGCCGGTCAATCGCTGCCCCATGTTTGGCCACTGGCAGGACCGTAGGCAGGCTCCATCCTGGCTGCCCCCACCATCCCTTCCACCACCTTGTCACCAGGAACCGGCACCTTTTCCCACAAGGTTTGGTGCCACGTGAGTGTTACAAGCTCATCTGCCTAATGGGAACGGCTGATTTATCTGTCTTCCCTCTCCTGATAAGGGCCTGGCTGCGGGCTCGCCAGGCAGAGGAGGTAATACTTAAATAGCTTCTTTTCTTATACTTCATTATGACTGTCTTGAGTCCCCCCGCTCTGCTGCCAGCACGAGAAAAATCCTCACGGTGGCACCGTCAGCAGCACTGCCACTGGGCAGGACAGGACCATGTCCCCTGGCACTGCAGGCCAGCCCCTGGCACCACGGGCTTCCCTCTCTCGCCCATGCACAGCAGGTACGTCCTCCCGGGCACCTGCGGTGGCACAGGCAGAGCTGTGGAGCTGAGTATCTCCTCCTGCATTGCAAGCACCAATGCAGCCACTGCCGGCTGCCATGAGGGGTGAAACCTGTCACTGCAGGGAGCAAATTTCGTTCATGCCACAAGCCCAGGGACCTTTGCTCTGAAGTGTTCGCTTACGACTAATCGTAGCTACCCCAGTACCGGCATCCCTAGCCAGGGACCGGTGTTGGCTGTCCCTGTGGCCTCGGCAGAGCTTCCGGCTCCCCGGTGCCCAGTTGCAAAGCTCCAGGCTGCAGTACACACCACGGCTCTTGGAGAGTATAAACCTGTGAATGCAAAGGAGATGAGTCCCGCTCCAGCCCACCCGTGGCTGGCTCCTCCCAGCCGCTCCAGGGAAATGACAGGGCCGGTGGCTCCCATTAGCAGGGGGAAGGCTGGGGAGAAAAACAACTATTGATCGTCCCTGCGAGTTCAGCAGCGAGGCATGCACAGCCCACGGCTGCGATCGATAGTGCCGGGGAGGCATTAGGTCTTGCTCTCGCTGTGGTTTGTGTGTCCGTACGGGGCTCCAGGAGGAAGCCTGTGCCGTGCCACCATTCAGCATGGTTCCTGCACGGGTGCATCCTCCGTGGTACATCCTCCGCCAGGCTCTCTGGGCTGGTATTTTCATCTGTAGGAGGCAGGAGAGCAGGGATGCTCACTCATGCATGGCAGGGGTGAGCAGGCAAAGCAGCCATCCCACGGCCGGAGCTGCTCCATCCCCTCGGCTCCCACACTGGTGGCATGGAGACAGCCCCAGGGACCCTCTGCCAAAAGACATGGTAGCAGGCAGGGCTTCCCTGGTGTCGGAGCCCTGTGGGCTCCCTTCTCAGCCAGGGATGCCCCACGCACACAGGCTCCCATCAGAGCCACCCTCCTGGCCCGCTCCCCATCCCCAGGGCCGGCTGCCCTGGTGCTCCACGGGACACCCAGACTTGGCGCAACAGGAGGAACAGGGTGAAAATCGGAGATTTCTGTCCCTCCAGAAGAGGATGTCAGCAGGGATGGCAGAACTACACTTCCCAGAGTGCTCCTGGCCCTGCCTGCTGCCCAGGGAAAGGCTGAGGGACCCAGCCACCAGCTCCTCCCTGCTCCTAAATTATTCTCCTTATTATTTATTTGTGGTTTTTCTGCACTTAACTGTCTGCCTCGTCCACTTAATTGGGGGATTATTGCCACTACCTGCCCATCCACCAGAGCCCAACTCATTACTGGGGCTTATTTATTAGCAGCGAGGCAGCAGAAATGCACCCTGCAGCTCCCTCTCCTCCGGCACAGGCAGCTGGAAGCAGTGGAAGAAAGCGAGCAAAGGCCAGGACAGGGCCAGTGACGGTGGGCACGGCCATGGTTGGCCAGGGCCGGGTCACAACCAGCCTCTGCCAGGCATGGAGGCATCCCAGCAGCCTCCTCCCGCGTCTGGCATCAGCCCGGGACACCACTGCTCCTGGCAAAGCATGGGAGGAGCAGCGAGAGCCTGGCTGCTCCTTAAAAGTGCTCCCCAAGCTCGGGAAAGGTCAGTCACACAGCGCTGTCCTTCCGCTCACAGCAAGGGACCCTGCCTCCTCGGCACAGCAGCGGCTGAGTGACAGCCGCATGGCAGGGCGATGCCAACAGCTCGTGGGAGCCCACTGCAGGGAGGCAAAGGGGCCGGTGCCCCCCGAGCCCAGGAGGAGCCGGCAACACCCCGCGGCCCCTCTCCAAACTGCTGCTCCCATTTCCAGGCAGAAGAATCCTGGAAGAATGTGGGACAGCGGGAGTGAGCCTGAATATTGAGCGCTTTGATAAATAAAACATGGCGAGAAGGCAATCAGAGCTGCCCACTTGGCTGCAGTCAGCTCTGTCTGCGGCGGCTTCATGGAGGGAATTCACAAGCGGTGCCACCCCGGCCGTCAGGCCGCCAGCCCCGGCACTGCTCCTCCATTTGCATCCAAGTTTTGCTGCCTCAGCACCAAGGGGGATTGATTTATTCATCAGCCTCTTCATCCCACAGCAGCCCTGCAAGAAGGAGCATCACGATGAGCTGCAGTGTGATGTGATGAGGGGCATGGCAGGGACCAGGGTGGGCTGACCCCCAAGGGGGGTGCCGGCTGACCCGCATCCCACCTGCCATGATGCCTGGTGGAGGAGGGACTCCCCCAGCTGGGAAATGTGAGCAGCAAACTCCCCCAGGGCTGCGCTGCTGAGCCCTCCTCAGGCACTAAGGCACGGCCGTCCCACACCACTCTTTTAGGACAGAGAGGCAGGACCCCATTTTTCAGGAGATTGGATCCCAATGGCCGAACATATTGCAAAGATGAGTGTCAAAGCAAGGAGCTGGCCCAGAAAGCACCAGCCCCGGAGCAACCCCGGGGCTCAGCAGGAGCCGTTCTGCACACCCACAAACCCAAAGCAAAACCCAGGGAAAGGGGTGCTTTGCCTGCCTGCCAGGGAAGCGAGGGCAGCAGCCTGCGGAGAGGGGTTGGGCAGGGGGAGGACAAGTCCCAGCCCTCCAGGCCAGTGGGGATCTCAGGAGTCCTCTTGGCCATGCCCAGCTCTCCTCATCCCCCATCCTCAGGACACCCCACAAGAGACCCTGAGCAAGGGCTTTGTCAGGTGCAACAGGGGTCTCTGATTTGGGGAGCACCGCTGGCACCTTGAGACACCCAGAGATGCCTTGTCTAAAGACCCCTTCTCTGGGGGAGCTGACAGTGCCATGGGAGGGGAATCACTGACTCTGGGGGAGGGAAGCGCTGCGCCCTAGGCGGGAGGATGAATATTCGAGGGAATTGCTGGATGGAGGGGACTGCCAAGTAGGGGGTCAGGAGGGATGGCCAGGTACTGGGGGGAATTGCAGGGTACTGGGGAAACAGGGGTGGCCAAGAAATGGAGGGTACTGGGAGGCATGGCCAGGTACTGGGGGGTGGCTGTTACAAGCACTGGAGGTGCAACTGCTGGGGACCAGGGGCACGGCCAGGTACTGGGAGGGATGCCTGGGTACTGGGGGGTGATTGCTGGGTGCTGGGGGGCATAGCTGGGTACCGGGGTGATGGCTGGATAGCAGGGGTGCAACTGCGGGGTACCGAGGGGGTCTGCTAGGT
>NW_008796044.1:9546230-9557190 GCF_000699145.1 Aptenodytes forsteri | reverse complement strand
GGGCTGTCACCCCGCGGACGGTGGTTTGCATCCTCTCCCTCCAGCCCCTCCGTGCCTGGCCATCCCTGCGGGGGGGCTCTGCAGAGCGGGGCCGTGGGCAGGGAGAGGAGGCGACCTGCGCCCCCACCACCCCCTGCCTGCACCCGGGGAGGCTCCGCACAGCCTTCTGCTGTGGGGAGCTCCTGATACCCCGCCGAGCTCTTCCCACGCCTCCCCATCACATCTCCCTCCTCCATCCTGCTCTCCGCGGCTATGTCCAACCACTCGTGGAGAATCCCAGCTGCATGGTCCCCTCCATGGTCCTCTGGTCCCCAGGCTCCAGCCCCTCTCCCCACTACACCATCCCTCCGGGGTCCTTCCGATGCCCCACGCTCCAGCCCCTCTCCCCGCCATGCCCTCAGCACCGTGGCTGCAACACACGGGGCCAGGTGGCTGCCGTGATCCAGGCCTGGCAGCACGCGGTGGCACTGCCACCCACATGGCACGAGCGTGACCAGGCAGCCGCTGCCCGAGGCAGGCAGTGCGGTGAGTCAGAGCAGCGAAGCAGGGCTGGCACCTTCACTCAGGACAGGGCTGACGGCTCAGGGCTTCTCCGTGCAACCAGCCGGGCTTGGCAGGCGGTGGTAGCCGCTGGCCAAGTTTGGTGAAGGAGCCAGAGCGATTCGAGTCAAGCTGAGGTGCTGGGTTTGGCAAATAGAGGATGAGGAATGATGGACCAGGCTTGCTGAGCAGAGAGGTGTTCTCCCTGCCAAACCTGCCCTCGTCCTCCCGAGGCTGCAGGATCCCAAGGGGTGCCAGGATGGGCTCTGACATGGCCAGGGGAAACAGGGAGCTCAGCCCCCAGCCTGCAGCACTGCTCCAGGTGTCTGACCCTCACTGTCCTGGGGAAACTGGAGACAGCTCAGCTGAGACAAACTGGCACAGAAAAACGTCTCAGTCTCCCTTGGCTATGTGCTGAGTGTTTGTTTCTTGGATTGCCTCACGTGATAACATTAGTATTGAAATGACCCCAAGCAGACAGAGCTATTAACACCTTGAGCGCTGGAGGATGATTGCGGTGCTGGAGGATGATTGCAGTTCGCACCTTGGCTCTTCCCTGAGTTTCTGCAGAGGCTGCTGCCAGGCACAACCCGCCAGGCCCAGTGCTGCTTGCTGGGAGCCGAGGGGAGCTGCATCGAGTTGCCCATCATGGTTTTAGCACCAGAGCTGAGAGGTTCCAGCAGAGGTCCAGTATTGCAGAGAAACCCTCTGGGGAAGAGATGGTTACCGCTGGCAGCGTGGCACAGCTCTGCTCCCAGCGCTGGGCACCCGCATGCCCCCACGGCCCGGAGCTGGAGAGGTCTGGTCTGGCAGGTGGGCATGGGCACTGCAGCCTGTGCTGCCGCCTTTCCCACCGGCACCAAGCCCAGGCACTCGGGCATCACACGCTGCCTGAACAGCCAGGGCTGGACCCTCCTGCCCAGAGCAGGACCTTCCCAGCAGCCGGAGGATCTCTGCTCTCACCCGCAGCCTCCACGTGTTCCTGGCCAGACCTCCCCATTTGTTCTTATGCCAGCATCATCCTCGAGTTTAAACGATCCTTCTCCCTCCCCGGTGTTTACTTGCTGGGTGTATTTATAGAGAGCAATCAGGCCTGCTCAGCCAGGGTAAACAAGCTGCGCTCCTGCGGGCTGCTCTCGCATGAGCGCTCTCTGCTCGCTCGTCCCAGGAGCTTTTCCCTCCGCCTCTCCCAGCTCTGCGGAGCCTTCCTGGCCATGGAGACCCGGACCATGTGCCTCGTCTAGCCATGGGCTTTCCAGGCCGTGCCTCCAGGCTCCAGCGTCTCGCTGGGTCACCCAGTGCCTCACCAGGAGCCACTGTCACCTTTTCCTGTGCTGTTCTGCACCTCAGGTGCCTGCTCCTCCTGTAAGCAGCCAGGCCAGCAGGTCCGTCCCTCCCCAGCTGGTGCCACCAGCTCCTGCTGTAACAGAGGCTCAGAAACATCATTCATCTCAGCCAAATCCCAGAGCCCCATGATGGTGTGACCCAGACCTGCCCTGACCTGTGGCAAGATGAAGTCTGCAAGAGGTGTGGAGACTTTTGAGGCTGAGGGTCTGCCTTTTTGAAGGCACGGCAGGTAGGCTCAGGTACAGAACTCCAACTGGGAAATGCCTCTGGGGGCTGCCCACTGCAGCGTGGCACCCCGAGCCCTTTGCACCCTTGCGTGACAGCCAGGATGGCGCACTGCCAGCACCGAGTCCGGTTTGCAGATATTTTGCCCAAGCATCGTAGCTCTGAGCCTTCTTTCCCACCCCGGTGACTGGACACAAAGCTGATGCCAGCCCCAAGGCAGGTCACGAGAGCATTTCCCTTAGGCAGGAGAAGCGCTTTGAGATGTGGCCCAGAGTTTCCCAGCCCGCACACCCCACTGCTTTCCTTCCCCAGCCTGCCCTCCTCTGCAGACATTTGGACAAGTTCAGCTATAAAAGCAGGGTGCCGAGAGCCAGAGGTGCCAAAGCAGAAGAGCTGTGGCCTTGCTAATGGTCTCATCTCGAGCATTAAGTTTTCCCTGGATACTGTCTTGTGTCCAGACCTCAGCTGGATAAAAGCAGCCCTGCCAGCACCTGGGGGCACCGCAGTCCCCAGAGCTGGGGGTGTCCTGGAACTGTCACCCCGCTCTGCTCTTCCCTATCCTCTGCTTTTGGCTGCGGTTGGTGTCTGGTTGCCTGGACAGACTGAGCTAGTGCAGCTGTCCAGGTGAGATGCATCTTCATGGTACTGGCAGGCTCTGCCCGTTGCAAAGGCAGGAAAAAAAAAACACTTCAGTCTGTCTCAGAAAAAAAATACCCTGCAGGGATCAGAGCAGCACCCCTCAGGACCCTTTGCATCCTCTCAGGTCCCCAGGCGGGGAGTCCCCACTCTTCCCACCCTGGGGGTTTCAGCACAAAATGGCTAATTTGCACCCCAGGCCATGGCTGACAAAGCAGGGGACTGATCCTGTCCCAGCCCAGCTCGTCTCCTTGGTGCTGAGCTGTCTGGAAACCAGCCACCCCAGGCACGCATCCCTGCAGCACTCTGCAGCCCGTCTTACCCCACTCCCCAGCCTTCCCACATCCCGAAGGAGGCAGAGGTTGTCCCCAGCAAAGGTCACCTTCACGCTGCTGCTGAGTTCTTTCCAGGCTGAGCTTTTAGCGCTGCATTTCCCAGGGAAGCAGTTGCAGTTCTGGGGTCTCCTCAGGGGTCCCACTGGCGACCCTTTGCCCCTTCCCCGCAGCCCCCAGAGCTCAGGGTCCCCTGGGTGAGCCTGCAACCTCCCCAAACCCAGCACTGCGCCCAGGGGCTGGCAGTGTCTCCTGCCCCCGGGGCTGGGATGAGACATCCCTGCTCTGTAATGCTTTTAAAAATGCAGGCAACATCCATCCGAGCCCCTGCTCCTCCAGTGTCACTGTTTGCCTGTGTTTCCCCTGGCTCCCCTGGGTCATATATTTATCTCCAATTTGCCAAAGCCTCCCTCCTTCCCCAGGGTGGAGGAAAAGCCTTTGCTCAAAGTCAGGATGAATTTGTAACTTCCCCAGGAACCTGCTCCCTGAGTCGCAGAGCACAAATCACACGTGTGGCACCCATCACAGTGGCAGCAGCCACACTGCGAGGATGGGCCATCCCGAGAAACTGCCAGCGTGGCACGCAGCACCCTGGTACCTGGGTCTCTGCACAGCCCCCGCCCAGGCCAGCATCCCCCAGGAGCACCCCCTGGGTCTCCCCAGGCATCACAGGGGGATTTCAAGGACATTCAGGGAAGGGACAAGATCCCGGGCAGAAGCTTCCTGAGGTCTGGCAGAAGTGGAGAACCCACAGTGGGTCCAGGCTTACTCAAATTGCAAAGTCTGAGCAAGGGCATTTGTTTGGCGGCTTGTTTTAACTTGCCATTATGTTCTCCAAAGAAGAAATTCATCGTTTGCAATCTGAGGAAGGCAGAGTTAATGTGAAATTTTAAAACCTTCGAAGAGTTGAGAGCCCTCTAAATATTTAATGAAGGCATCCCAACTGCCGGGTGTCTGCAGAGACGGCTAGGAGCCCTCTGCCAGCAGCGGAGGTGGTGTCCCTCATCTGAGAGAGGAGCAAAGACCTTGACAGGCTGCCTCCTCCTGCAGCCTGTCACCCTCCACACGGCCCGCTGGGCTCCACCTGCAGGGAGACGGTGCGACTTGGCAGCAGGTTGCTCCCGTCCTTGGAGGTGGGGATGTGGGGGGCTGCACAGACGCACCCTGGGCCCCCTGGGTGGAGGGAGAGGGCAGCAGGCAGTGGTGTGCTCTGTCCATCACCTATCAAGTGATTCTGCTTTGTCCACCCTGTCTGGTCCTGATCCATGGAGCTGATCCTCTCGCTGTCGGTGTCTCCCGCAGGCCCCGCTCTCCCTGCGATGCCCAGCCACCCCCGCGAGGTCCTCAACCCCCTGCATTAGGTGCCGAAGCCTGCGGACGCCTGGCGCTGCACTCACCAAGGTAGGCAGTGCTGCCTCAGCCACAGACACAGTGCAGCCATGGGATGGAGGGGAGGGTGCAGAGGTAATGCCTGGGGCTGCCTCGGCGGAGCCAGTCAGGCCCCCTGGGATGGGCATCCTGGCGAGATGCGAGTGCAGGGCAAGAGGCATCCGGACCAGCTCAGGACCAGGCTGAGGTCACGGGAGGGGGGAGCAGCTCGGGCTCCAGGGCTGATGCTGGGCACGGTCCTGCCTGGGGACTGTGGCAGGTGATGGTGACTATGGAGCTGGCGCAGGGCCAGGATTTTTTTTCTTTTTTTTCTTTTTTTTTGCCTTTGAAAGCCCCCAGATGGGAAAGGTACGTGCCAAACCCCACTGCAAGCAGCCAAGAATGAATTTTCTGGCCAGAGCCCCAGCAGCTCTTGGAGCGGCGCCGTGGCCGTCTGGCGTCACGCCGCAGCGGAAACCCCAAGCACAGGCAGGCTGGGGGAGGTCTCAGCCAGGGTGGGCAGCAAGCCTCCCACCCATCCCAGCTGCCCCCCGATGTGGGGATCTCACCCCTCCCAGCACCCCGAGCCAGGGCAGCACAGGCTCATCCCGCTCCCACTGAGCTGCAGCTTGGCTGGAGCCCAGACACCCAGATGTCCCCCCCCACGCCGCCACAGAGCCCCCCACCGTGTAGCCATCTGCTGCCGTCAGAGGACAGGGTGTCCCCAGCGTTGTGGCCCTTGGACAGCTCTGTTGCCCAGGACACGGGGCATCTCATCTCCCAGACCTTCCCTCTCATGGGATGCAATGGGCCCTTCTCCTCCGGGAAGGCAGATGCTCTCCCAGAGCCGAGCTGGGAGTTTGGGTAGAGCAGGACCAGCCATGACGGCATCCCCACTCTCCTCTTCCTCCTGCTCCCCAGCCTCAGCGGAGCAGGGGAGGTTAAAGCACCCCAGGCTCTCTGCCCTCGTCTCAGGAGCCCCAAAAAGCTTGCAGGATCTTTGCAAAACCAACGCCTGTATCAGCATGAGGCTGAACCCCAGAGGAGCAGCACCCAGGGTCTCATTTTTGAGGGTACTTTGGCTGGAGGGGGGACGGGCAGGGGCTGCCGTTGCTCTGCTATGATCTGGATGCCCAGTCTTGAGCTAATCATGCCTTTGTCCTTCCTGCCTTTCCCCCACTGGTGAAATGAGGGTGGGTATAACCCCTTCGAGGCTTTCTGTGGGGAATGGGTGCCCAAATCCCATCCTGACATGGAGCCAGGAGGGGACCCTCAGGCATCCACTCCCCCGCACAGTCCCGACCACCTCCGTCATCGGCGCCTGCACAGACCCTGCATGTCCCTGCCAGGGTATCGGGGATGGAAATCAGTATGTGCACAGGCTGGCTCCTTCCCCAAAGGTGATGGCTGGGGCAATGGGGAGGGACGGGGAGGCAGCGCAGAGGCTTGGGGGGGCTTTTGTCTGCTCCCCGAGCAGTGCCTGGTGTGCTGCACCCAGCCCTGCTCCGCACCGGCCCCTGCATAGCTGTGCGGGTGTGCGTGCCTGCCATAAATATTGATGGGGTGGACTCAGCGCAAGTGTGCCTTTATATACGGCGATTGGGATGTAAATGCTGTAAGTACCTGCTGTGTGGGCAGGAGAAAGCGGTGTAGGTGATAGCACTGAGGCTGAGTGCACAGTGGCTTTTTTGCAGGGAGGTGGGATCCATCCTGCATGGAGTGGGGAGGTGGGAAACAGATGGGTGAGTAACCCCAGGGGTCATAAACCTGTTTGGGGAATCAGCTAGACCGCAGCGAGCCTAAATCTTCCAGCTGAGACTGCAGCGAGCCACCGTGGCTCCCACAGTCTGCTCCCCGCACAGCCACACCAGGATAAACAGCGAGAGGCTGCAGTGCCTCTGTTTAATAATGCATGGCACAGAGGCACCGGACACACGCCGGGAGCTGCGGGGACAAGGAGTCGCCACTGCAGCACTCGGCCAGTGGGGTCCATCCTGGCATCCCCCGGCGCTCACGGGGCAGCGCACAGCTGTGGCGTGGTGGTGTGCCATGGCCCTGCCAGAGCTAGGGGGACGTGGACATCTCGGGGCTCTGGGTGGCCCTGAGACTGGAGCTGGGTGAGCAGAGCTCCCCATCACAGGGCACAGAGCAGCGGCAGCAAAGCCAAGGCACTCGGTCACGCAGCAGCTGACATCCCAGCTGCGCTGGATACTTCTTAGCTGGAGCCTGGAGCTGGGTCCCTGTCCCCTTGGGCACTCTCACTGGGAGATTCAGCCCCTCTGTCACTCTCTCTCGCACAGATGTAGGCATAGATGGTCTTTTTAGGGAGTTCTGGAGAGCTGAGCAGCACTGGGAGCACCCCTCCCTCTCCAGCATCCTCCTGGGACACCGCCATGCTGGGAACAGCTGGAAGCCGTGGGCTCTGCCCCCTCCTCACCCCATCCCTCCTTCAGCTGCAGCCACCCCAGCTCGCATGACAGCTGCCGTGCCCAGGATGAGCAGCCGCGTGCTGGGGCCCTGCAGGAGCCAGTTCACAACCAGCTCCCGCAAATGGCCCCCCTGGGGGACACACGCGTCCCTCATTGCACGCAGTGCCGTGATCTGGCCCTGCCGACCATCTGCCGCAGCAGCTCCCTGCCACCCACTCCCTGGCCCACGCTGCGCCCTGCAGCATGGAGCTGGGCAGGGATGGGCTGGGGGTGCCCAGCATGCCCCCCTACCCTGCGAGCAGGAGCCCAGCAAGAGGGGGCAGACAGGTCTGCGGGAGCGATGCCGACAGGGCCATGGTAGCAATGCAGATGGGTCTGCAATACTGATGCCGACGGGGCCATGGTATTGATGCAGACCGGCCTGTGATAGTGATGCAGGAGAGCAGGAAAAGCCGCGGCGTCAGCCCAGAGCCCCTCTGGCTGCAGGGGTGCTTTGCTGTGCCCATGCAGAGCAGAGTATGGGGAGGGCAGCAGGCAGGAGCCTCCCCCATCCAGCCAGCAAAGCCCTCAGGGCATGGGGCCAGCAGAAGTCATCCTGTGAGGATGGCTCCAGGGGTGGATTTGGCCTGTTTTCTCTGTCCCTCACTGGTGAGCTCAGAGGGCCCTGCCACCCCCGGCCCCCCACCACCACGGTGCTGCTCCCATGGTCAGGCAGAGCATCGCGGCAGAGCTGGAGTCAAGCTGCAGCACGAGCCCACCTCCCTCCCCACCAGTCCCAGGGCTCGTGGCACACTCCCACGCCGGCCCGCAGTGAGACCCGCGTTCACACCCCATGCCTGGTATGGGGGGATAATGGGGGAGGGGGTGCTGGGGGGGCTGTGACTTGCTGCAGGGGCAGAGCAGTGGCCCCAGCATCCCCAGGGGCTGGACATGGGCGGCTCTAAGCACCGCATGCTCACCCTGAGCACGGCGTAACAGAGTGACCCCGGCTCCCCCTCGTCTTGCACGGTGTCACCAGCGGGAACGACAGCAGGGGTGGCAGGGGCTGTCCCTGTTGTCTGTGCGCCCTCACTGTGCTCAGCTGCTGCACTGGGTGGCCCAGCCACAGCCTGACGTTACAGCACGCTGGTGCCTGTCCCTGTCCCCATCCCCGCCAGGTGCCAGCCCCAAGGGGCCGGGGCTGCTCTTCAGAGGCTGCAGCTGCTGCATGTTTTGTGCTGCCTCTTCCCCTTCTCCCCGCTGCTGTTTTTGTTTTGTTTAAGAGGCTGGCTTACGAATTTTAAACAGGCTCCTGAAAAACCCAATTACCTCCAGGAGACAACCTGATAAAAGCTGCCTAAGTGGCACTGTGGAAATCGCCTTGTGCAGCAGCCAAGGGAAAACCAACATAACAAAGCCTTTGGAAATGGAGTTAACCACTTTTAATCCCTCAGTGCGATGAGAAGGACCAATAATTATTTTGTGCAGAGATGGGGGGGGATAAGTAAAATAACTGTCCTGTGCTAATGGGTGGCAGCAAGCTGGGCTGGCGGTGCCGCAGGGATGGGTGCAGGTACTCAGGCACCCTCTTTCCTCTGCACAGGAGCTTTGCAAGGGCCTGCAGAGGCTGTGACCTTGCAGGGTCCCTGTGTGGCTGCGAGGCCTGGGGACGATGCTGGCAGCGGGGCAGGCAGGTGCCGCTCGGGGCGTTGCTGGTGGCGGATGCGGTGGGCGATGCGGCAGCGGCAGCCAGCCCCGTGCCCTTTCCCCAGGCACCGGCAGGGAGCAGAGCGAGGTGCTGCCAGGGCCCTGGCACCTGTACCTGCTCCGTCCCTGCCACGCTGCCCCCGCGAGCCGGCACAGAGGCAACTTGCAGGACTTGGCAGCACTGAAAGCTTCCTCCTCCATCTGGCCACGGCACTGTCCCCCCCATCCCTCCCTGTCCCTTCCCTTCCTGCCTCCCCCTGCAGCTCCAGGCAGCCACCTGGCAGGTGACACTGCCCAGAACAATGCCGGGAGACAGCTGTGCCTAAGGAGTGCCCATGCCAGGTGCAAGCAATCTCCCAGCACCAGGAGCATCCTCCAAACACCTGCCAGAGCCAGCTCGGCTCTGGGACTGCAGGGGTCCCCTGGGCCCATCCCGGGAGCAGGGATGTCCACAGGGGTGTGCGGCGCAGGAGGATGGAGGCGATGCCCAGTGCTGGTGATGAGCCCCTGGCTGCCCTTCCCATGGGAGCCCAGCCAGCAGGGCAGAGTTGGGCACCTGACAGCCGGTCAGCTGCGGTTGTGCTGCCGGCACCAGCAGCTGAAGTGCCGGGGCGGTTGGCCACAGCTCATGTGAGCCTCATGCTTCCCGCGACAGCAGGGACGGGGGCTGCTTCGCCCACCTCCCCCTGGCCACCCCGCACCCTGCGTGGGTTCCCACACTTGGGGACAGGACTCCAGGCCACCGAGCCCCAAGGAGGGCAAGCCCAGCTTAGCGCTGGGTGCTGGCACAAGGGACGACCCTGCCGGCTTGGCCACAGCTCATACTGGGAGCAGTCCCTGGACACGCTGGGAGCTACTGGGGGAGGATGCGCTTAATGAGCCGAGGCATCTCCAGAGATTGAAAGCCTGAAGGACCCATCCCAGGAACAAAAGGAGGCGTTTGTCAGGCACTGAGAGACGGGCTCGTTAATTCCTCCTGGCTGTCACACTTATCTGTAATAAATTTGTGCTCCGCTGTATTATTTTTAATACAATAGGAGCGGTGCCACCCGCCCACCGCCCGGCTGCCGGGAGTGCTGACGTCAGCACCCGGAGCAGGGCTGCCGCAGGGCGGACGGACGGGCCAAGTGCAGGCCTGTCCCGCTGCCCACGTGCCTGTCCCACCAGGTCCCAGTGGGCAGAGCAGGGCTGGGCACGAGGGCAAGGAGGCGTTTTTTCTGTGGAGGTGGAAAAAGGAGCCACTGGTCAATGCTGCGGCAGAAGGAGGCTGCGGGCTTGGGGCTGGTGGAGGCAGGGTGTGCCAGGGGGGTATTTTGGGGAGTGGTGAGAGGGGGTGAACAAGAGGGCCATGTCTTCGATGTGTTGTCCCTGTGCTGAGACCCATACACGGCAGTGGCCATGCGTCAGGGCAGGAGCTGGCAGCAGGTGCACACACGCGGGTCTGCCGGTGCTACGTCCCTGTAGAGGTGCTGGGCTGGCACAGGCGTGGCATGGCTCCGGCTCCCCCCAGCTGCAATATGGCTCCCCACTGCTGCCCCACGTCCCGCATTGCCCCCATCCTCCCCACGGCAGCCCCAGCACTGCCCAGCGGCACTAGCAGCATCTCTGCAGCCTGCACCACCAGGCTTGTGGGGGCAACTGCAGCCCATCCCAGCTCCCCGCAGCCTCCCGCATGCGGGGGGAGGGGGTCCCTGAAACCACCCCACACCCAGACCCTCTCCAGCACTTTTCTGAGCGATAGCCACAAGCATCCCTGCAGGGCTGCTCGTCCAGAACCTCACCATTAAACACCAGCGATCCCCAAAGCCTGGCTCAGAGCACCACTAATCTGATTTGCAAAGGGCTTGTCTTGTTTCTAATAACCCAGGGCTGGATTAATTAGGAGGCGCCGCCTGTCCCTCTGCAGGGTGTCAGGGCTGGTGGTGGGGCGCACGCCCGTCCCCAGCGCCTCTCTGTGCACTGGGATGAGGGTGGGAGAGCCGGGGGAGCCCTGTCCCGCAGCGGGGGAGGGCAGGAGGGGCTGCAGGAGCCCATCTCCCTTTGGGCAGGCACAGGGGGCTGGGCAGGCTGGTGCCCCCCATTGCCCCCCCCCGCTGAAGGGGGTCCTGAGCTCTGTGGGCATCGTGGCGGTGCAGCCCCTCCCAGCATCTCCTACCTGAGCACTCCCCACCCGCCATGGGACCCACCGGGGGGACAGCACCAAAAATCCAAAGCCTGCAAGCGGTGGCTGTTGCTGGAGGGCCAAGATGATTTATCAGGGACTTTAATTAAACTCCCGCAGCCGCCCTGCACCACTGCAGAGGGGGACGGGGTGCCGCGGCTCGGGGTGCCGGGTGAGGGAGCACAGGGGTGCGGGATTGGGGGGGCGGGCAGCTCCCCGGTGGCTCCGACTGATTG
>NW_008796044.1:9542290-9545062 GCF_000699145.1 Aptenodytes forsteri | reverse complement strand
GGTCCCGGGGAGCCGGGGTGGGGGGACCCGCGAGGCTGCGGCACCCACCGGGCACGCGCGCACACACACACGCACGCTGCAAACTGCACACCCAGGCTGTGAGCACAGCCTGCAGCCCCACACACACACACGCAGGACACGTGGGGGGCATGGGCACGCACACCCCCCCCTTCCCACACACACACACCGCCTGCAATCCCCCACATGCACACACACAGAGAGCATGCGAACAGCCTGCAACACCCCCACAGTTACACACACGCGGCACAGCCTGCAAATTTGTGTGCACACACCCCCCCCGGGCAGCCTGCAAACCCACAGACCTGCACGCACAGCCCCCTACACACACACTAACACAACCTGCAAACCCCCCCAGTGTGCAAACATACATGCAGCACAGGCACACACACAGCGCACACAAACAGCCTGCAAACCTCTGCACGCACACACCCACACACATCGACAGAGCTTGCAAACCCCCAAACTCACACACGCATACACTCCAAGCTTGCAAACAGGCTGCAAACCCGCACACCGTGTGGGCACACCCAGCTTGTAGCCCCACAAACTTATACACACACATGCACACATGCGCACACCCCCCATGCAAACAGCCTGCAGCCACACCTCTTGACCAAACACAGCTTGCATACCTGCACATACAGCTCACACACAGAGAATGCACGCAAATACAGCGTGTGCACACACACGCTCCATCCTGCACACGCAGTGCCCCTGCACGCTGTCACCCATCCCCAGCACCCCACGGGGATCACACACACAGTCACAGGCTGCTGCCTACAACCCCCGAACACTGTCACAACCTGCCAGCAGCCTCTTCTCCATCCCTCTGCAGAGCACATGCATTGCGAGACACCCACATGCATATACGCACACACAGCACCCCATGTCCAGCTGCGCCGCACTGGCATCCCCAGGCAGGGTCTGTCCCCCCACGCTCAAAGCAGGGGCACGCGGTAGGTGGTGGTGCGGTGGGTCCCCATCCCACCAGCCCCCAGGCAGCATCCTGGAGCTCCTGGGCTCCTGCTGCCCCACTGAGGGCAGTGCTGGGGTGGAAAGTCCCTCCGCAGGTCCGCAAGGGGATGTGGGGAGGGGGCCAAGGGGAGCAGGCACTGCCAGCTGGCAGATCTGCCCACCCTCTGCCTGCAGACCCCAAAAGCTCCCTCTGCCCATCCTAGAAGGCATTTGGGGCTGGAGATGCAGAGGGTGCATACTGAGGGACCGTCCCATCCCTCGTGCCTGGGTGGTGGGGACCCTGGGCACGGCATCCCTGACCGCGTCCCTCTCTGCCCACACAGGTGGCCCTGGTCGGCGAGCCTGGACGGCAGTGGATGAGAGCTGGGCACTGGCCTAGCCGCACGCGCGCACCGGCACCATGGACTTCGTCATGAAGCAAGCGCTGGGCGGTGAGTGGGTGCTGTCCCCCTTCAGGGTCCCCCCTCTGGGAGCAAGGACAGCCTGGCACCCCAGGGAGCACGGTGGGAGGGACATGGTGGGGGGACAGAGCCGTGGGGAAAGCTGCTGGCAGCGGGCAGCTGCTGCCGGAGCCCTCCGGAGCTCCCGTTTCCAGCGCCAGCAGCGCCTGGCTAGGGAATCCTGGCTCTCCCACCACTAAGTGGGATTCCCCGGCAGGTCCCCTGGGTGCCAGTGCCGAAGGAGCTGCCGGCATCTCCCCCAGCCGATGCCGAACTAGGGCAGCGCAGCCAGCCCGCGGCACTCCCCATCCCCGCAGCCTCGGGAGCCTGTCTGCAGCCGGCTCCAGTGCGGGTGGCCCTGGGGACGTCCCGGGTTGTCTTTGCCGGGGGGCTCCATGCCCTCCCTGCCTCTGCATGGGCTTCAGCAGCCAGCACCGGGCTGCAGCACCCTTGGGGACCAGCTGATGGTCTTGTGCTGTGCAGGGGCCACCAAGGACATGGGGAAGATGCTGGGGGGCGAGGAGGAGAAGGACCCCGACGCGCAGAAGAAGGAGGAGGAGAGGCAGGAGGCCCTGCGCCAGCAGGAGGAGGAGCGGAAAGCCAAGCACGCCCGCATGGAAGCTGAGCGGGAGAAAGTCCGGCAGCAGATCCGTGACAAGGTGGGCACATGCCTTCCCTGCACCCACCCCTGCCCGTGGCACCTGGAGTGAGGCTGGGGCAGGGAGCCGGCATGGCCAGGGAGGAGGGTGGCCCGAGGCAGTGGTGACAGGCATGGGGCACAGCATGGGCAGCACCGGCTGCCTGCCCCACTAAGGGCCTGTGTCCTTGCAGTACGGGCTGAAGAAGAAGGAGGAGAAGGAGGCGGAGGAGAAAGCCGCGCTGGAGCAGCCGTGTGAGGGCAGCCTGACGCGCCCCAAAAAGGCGATCCCGGCGGGCTGCGGGGACGAGGAGGAGGAAGAGGAGGAGAGCATCCTGGACACCGTCCTCAAGTACCTGCCTGGCCCGCTGCAGGATATGTTCAAGAAGTACCAGCCGCCAACCCTGCCATGGGGTGCTGGGGCATGGGCGCCCTCTTCCCTCCGACCCCTCCATCAGTTCCCTTGGCCCCCCGGGGGGGGGGCGGTCCCCGCACCCCCTCCACACCCCATTATGCCCTTTCCCCCAACCAGACCAAAAACCCACCCCGTCCCGTCCAGGCAGGGCCCCCCCAACCACGCTGTGCCAAAGGGGAGCAGCCCTGGCCGGACAGGGCGAACCGGGACCAAATGCACTGATGTAACCTCGCGGCAGGCTGGGGGCACCCCAGGCCCTACCAGCCCCCCCGGGGTGGCTCCCC
>NW_008796044.1:9536622-9541770 GCF_000699145.1 Aptenodytes forsteri | reverse complement strand
CCGTGGCGCTGACCCGCGACCCCCCCCCCGCGCTGCCGGGGCCCCCACTCTGCCCCCTGCAATAAAGCCAGTGCGGGGCCGAGGGCTGCCAGGCCAGTCCCGGGCTGGGAGTGCTTGGCTGCCCCCCACCCGACGCTGGACACACGGGTCCCTGGGGCCTGGGAAGGGATCCCTGGGCAAGCACCCCAGGCACGTCCCAGGAGCCGCTGCTTGCACCCCAATGGGGGGATGCGGGGGCACGCCCTCACCCCATCCCTTGCCGTACCGTGCTCCTCCCTCCCCATGCCTCCTCCGCCACAGCCCCCAGCTGCTCACCAGGGCCCTCCCCGGGAGGTGGCGGGCAGCTTGGGGCCCTGCAGACATGCTGTGACCATCCTGCTCGAACTAGTCTTTGACAAACTAATAAAATAAAGGGATTTGTACATTGCTCCAGCCTCTTCTCAGCCATTGCTTCCCTGGGGCCCTGCGCCAGCTCCCTCACCCCTCCATCCCCCTCAGGGCTGAGAAATGGCAGCTCATCACACTAGGGGAAGGCACAGGGCCCACCCTGGGCAGCACCCAAGCCAGGCCACAGGCGAAGGGAGAGGCCACAGGCAGCCCCCCGACAGGCGAAGGGAGAGGCCACAGGCAGCTCCCTGAGCCCTGCTCAGCCCAGCTGCCTCCCCACACCCCTGTGTCCACCCTGCAGGCGCCCTCTCCGGAGTTGGGGACAAGGTAAAAGGGATGGGTGCTGCTGGTCCCCCATCCCACAGACGTGGCAGGGGGGCTTCTGCCCCTTCCCCCTGACTCTAGGACTCCCCTCACAGAATGACTGGGGATACCCTTGGGGTACAAGGGTCATTTCTGGTGGGTCACAGCCTTCTGCCCCCCAAGAGCAGGGGCACGAGGCTACAGGCAGGCCCTGGGGCAATGGGGCACCTCGTGCCCCCCAGCAAAGCAGGGCCCCTGGCAGGGCCCCTGGCAGTGCCCAGGCTTGGCACAGCCCTGGAGGGCTCCATCTGGAGCCAGCCTCAGCTCCGACTGATTTGCCATCATTTACCAGAAAAGAGCTCAGCTGTTACCCAGGCAGCATCAGCAGAGCAGTCACCTGGAAAAGCTCCTGTCAGAAGAAAATATTAGGGTAGGAAATGATAGAGTTCTTGCAGGCAAGGTCTCCATCGCAGGCAGGCTTTGCCCATACCTCCTCTGTGGTGACCGTCTCCCCTGTGACCCAGCATGCCGGGGCCGGGGGGGGAAGAAAGCCCCATGGCTCTCCCTGGGGAGCAGGGATGCGGAAGCCTTGACAGGGGCACGGGGAAGGGCTCTGCTCGGGGCCAGTGGCCATGGCGTGGCAGAGACGGCGTCTTCTGCTGGAGCCATGGCCCTGTTCCATCCATGCGGGGTGCCGCCAGGCAGGAGCAGGGTTACGGGACTGGGACAGGTCCCTGCAGCCATCCCCATCCTGTGCAGTCACTGGTGTCACTTGTCCCCAGCGTGGGGGCGCAGCACCCCCTGGTGGGGAGACAGCGCAGGACAGGAGACAGGGACAGTGGGGACAAGGGGGACAGCCCCTCGACACAGACCCCTCAGCCAGGGCCTTGCCATGGCCGAGGGGAAGGAGGCAGGGGAAAGGAGAGGAGCTCGCAGAAGAGCAGCTCAGAATCCTTATTCTTCCCCCCTTCTGCCCCACAGCAGCCACAGGCACCTTTGTTATGGAAGAGGATTTATCAAAATTAGAAAAAACAACACCCATACAAAAAAAAAAAAAAAAAAAAAAAAAAGCCCCAGCTGGAGAAGCATCCCCCAGCTCACATCCCCCCACCCTCCCCTCGCTGCCCCAGTGCGGGGAAGGGACATAGGGTGTCTGGGAGGGGAAGGGGCAGGCTGTGCTCCCAGGGCTGCCCTTGCCACCAGGCCGTGGGGCAGAAGGGGATGGTCATGTAGCTTATCACCACTGGGGAGCCTGGAACTCCTCTCCCGGGAGTTACCTCAGCAGTCACCTTCAGTGACTGACATTCTTTGGCCACTTGCCTTTGGAACAAGCCCCCCATGCCCCAGAGAGGAGGCGGTGGCAGCCCTGAGACGGCGAGGAGGGCTCTGCTAGCATCACCTCCCGTCCTCCCCAGTACACAAGCTGCTGCTTTTATAAATGCTCCTGAGAGCAGTACACACAGACCTGAGCCAAAGGTCACAGCACTGCCAAGCAGGCAAGGAGGGGAGCCATCTCCTTACCCCCTCCTACACTAACTAAGCAGTCTCCCATCCCCGAGAGCAGGGAAGCGTTGCCTCCCCCAGTGTGGTTTCATTAGGAGTCATTGGGGAGCCCGAAGAGCTTGACGGTGCCTGCCTCCCGGCTGCTGTCGTATTTGCCATCTTTGTCGTCACAGGCAAAGGCCAGCAGCGGCCTCTTCGGGTGCCAGGCCACTGTGAAGGTGGGGGACTCGCACTGCACCTCCCAGAGCTTCTCTCCTGCATGGAAAAGGGGCCACGTCAGCCTGGAGAGCCTCCGGCTCCCCGCTGCACACTGCCCTATAGCGCACACTGGAACCGAGCACTTGCTTCTTCTCTCCCGCGCAGGGAAGAAGAGGAACAACACTGTTTCAGTGCCTTTTAATCACCTGGTGACAAGGCACAGACATGACACGCATGTCTACCACAGAATAACGAGGCAGAGGCTCCCCCTCACAGCGCTCTGCTCTGCACAGCCAAGCTCTTCATTAGCAGACCGATTCTCCCAGTGCCCTCCCAGCTCCGCCAGCACTTCTCCATCCGATTCCCTCCTTGATGTTCCCCAAAAGGAAACCGTTACCTGTCTCCACCTCTGCAATGTCTATGAAGTGATCTTCTGATGCTGATGCCAGCATCTTCCCATCATGGCTAAAGCTCAGTGTTCGCACCGGCCAGTCAAGCCTGCAGCAACAGAACGAAGCAGACAGTGAGCCATCTCCCACACAGTCACCGGAGAGGGGAGGCAAACGACTTTGGGACAGCACTACCTACCTTGAGAAGCACCTCACACACACAAGTTCATCCACATCCCAGAGGCTGACTAATGCGTCAGCACTGCCCGTGGCAAAGTACTTTCCCATGGGATCAAACTTGATGCAGATGCAGTTTGAAGGATGGGCGTTGATGGACTGAATGGGTTTCAGCTCCGGGTAGCTGCGGAGATGAAGGGAGAGGGCAGGAAGCAGTGAAAGGAGTCTAGGGCTCGTCTGCAAGCAGGGCAGGCTTGGGACTGGGACTGTGAGCAAACCAAGCTGGTGCAGGGCCACACTCTTGGAAACCTTGAGCGCTGAGTGAATGAGGCAAAGCACCAGGGTCACTCTCAGGGAGCCCAGCCCAGAACTGGGACAACCTCAGTTCCAGGCAAGTTCGTTCCCACCAGAGGGCTGGGAATTGTGGGACTCGGGCTCCCCAAAAGCAGCAAAGGGGCTTGCAGGCTGATGTCTGCCACAGCCAGCCCAGCTACCCTGCCCACCCACTGCCACGGGTGCCTACCTGAGGATGGTGATGGCCGCTCCCCAGGCAAGTTCGTTCCCACCAGAGGGCTGGGAATTGTGGGACTCGGGCTCCCCAAAAGCAGCAAAGGGGCTTGCAGGCTGATGTCTGCCACAGCCAGCCCAGCTACCCTGCCCACCCACTGCCACGGGTGCCTACCTGAGGATGTTGATGCAGCCGTTCCCGTTAGTGAGGAAGAACATGTTGTTATCGTTGTTCCAGGAGATCTCATTCACCTCAAACTTGAACTGTTCCTCAGCTTTGGAGCGATGAGTCTTGGCATCAATGAAAGTGACTACGTCATCCTTGTTCCCCACTGCAATGGTCTGTCCGTCAGGACTCCAACAGATGTTGATGTTCTCCCCTGGAGGGACAGAAAGGCAGCAGGTCCCATTTCCACCCAACAATCCACAGCAGCCACGAGTTAAGCAGACAGGCAGCTTTTATTCCTGATCCAAGACCACAATCTGCTCCGCTAACTCCAAACCACTCCCAAATGGGAAAGACTGCCAGGTCTGCTGTCTAACACAGAAACCCTATACAGTAGCTGTCCAGCAAATGGATACAGTTATTGAAAATTAAACTTAACAGAACCACAGCTTCAAGCCAACATGACTACATCACTGCCCTTCCCATTTCAGCCAAGATGGGACCACAGCGACCACAAAACAAGGTCAGCTCAAAGATCCTCTTAACCCAGTGATCTTTGAGATCCAGAAAAAGCAGAAGCCAACAATAAATACATATGAAGGACAGTAAGAACACGGCAGGTTTCTGTTTGCCATCCTACAACGCCATTTCCAGCCCCGACAATTCAAAATTGGAGATCTCCAAGGGCAGAGATGGTATCTGGGTTAACCAGCCCATGAATTCAAATAATTGCTTTCTGAATCCATGCAAACTTTTACTTCCACCATGGCTCTCTGCAAACATGCCTTTCCCCAGTCTCCAGCCTTGCAGCCCACAGACTCCAGACACGAGTACACAGGACATTTTAACAGCCAGCATCGTACTTCAGTAGTTTCTCCAGTCCTGACACCAGAGTAAATCAGCCCTCGTGTTCACTGCTGCTCCTTACAGATGAGTGCAACACAGAGATAAAAGCAGTCAGCAAAGATGCCCCAATCGCCAACACCTACAAGAGCGTCCAAAGCACTGTGCCACTGCAGATGGGTCCCACGCAGCAGAAGTTCTGCTGGGACCCAACAGCCCTCCCGGGAAGGCAGGGACCCACCTTTGGTATTGACAGTGGCGATGCACTTAGTGGTGCGGACGTCCCAGATGCGGATGGTTTTGTCCCCGGATGCCGTGACGAAGAGGTCAGGGTTGCTGGGGTGCCAGCAGAGCTGATCCACGCTGTCCCCATGGCCCCGGTAGTTGTTCTCCTTCACCTGGAGGGAGAGAACAGCCATTCACGGGAGGGATGAGCCCAGCTCTACCCGCCTCCTGCCCCGGATCCCAGCACGCTGCACCCTGCTCTGCTGCCAGTTACCGGATGGGGCGGGAGCCCAGCCCAGCACCCCACCGCCATTTCAGTCATGCTCCCCACCCACGGCCGGCCGGGATGGAGGAGCCCTCCCCACCCCCCCAGCCAGGAACCAGCTGCAGTCCCGGCTCCCCGGCCCCGGCCTGTTGGGGACCTTGGCAACGCTCCTCTTCCCAGCCCAA
>NW_008796044.1:9518885-9535940 GCF_000699145.1 Aptenodytes forsteri | reverse complement strand
TCCTCTCGGTCGCGTCCCTCACAGGACAGTCCTGGCCTCAGCCACATCCCCCAAGGGCCCCCTAACCTTCCCCAGGAGGCCTCGGGTCCCCTCGGCCACCTCCCGCCAGCAGAGGCCCGGTCCCCAAGCGTGTCCCCCCGGGGATCCCAGCCCCCTTGGCCGCGTCCCCCCAGGAAGACCCTGGCCCCCAGCCGTGGAATGTCTTGGTCCCCTCGGCTGCACATCGAGGAGGGTCCCAGCCCGCCGGGGCTCAGCCCCCGGGCACCCTGCTGGGTACAGCCCCCCAGCAGGGTCCAGCCCCGGGCCATGGTGGGGCAGCTGCCGTCCCACTCACCTGGGCCACCCCGCGGACAGGGGGATGATGAGCTGGTGCAGCGGCGGTTCAGGGCACAAGGCCGTCGGCAAGGCACAGCCCTGGGCAGGGGGGAACAGTCTGTCCACCCCCGCACCGGGTGCAGTTGGCCTCGGTTCCGATGCACCTTTCAAATGCTGGCAGTTCCGCGGCGTCCGGTGCGGCAGGGCTGGCTGGAGTCGGGGCAGCCTCCGGCCCTCCTCGGCTCCACCAGCTTCCCGGAGCATGCGAGGCCTGCTGGGTTTTGCCACCTCCCCAGGCTACATGCGGCCCCTCCTTGGGAAAAGCAGCAGGTTCTGAGTCAGGGGAAAAAAATGGATTTAAATTGTCCGCAAAATGTGTTCCTGCTTTGAGTCGCTGAGGGGTTTTTTTTTCCAAGAGCAAACAGGCTCTGACCCCTCCCGGGCACGTCGAGATCCTGAGAAGTGCCGTGTCCTGCCTGCCGGTGGTGCAGACACAGCTGCCTTCCCCTGCCTGCTCCTGCTGCCCCTCGGACAGGCGTGTCCTTGGAGCTCTGGGTGCTGCATCACCCGGCGAGTCCTGGATGGGAGTCCCCAAAGTCTCGGGGCTGCTGTAGCTCTGGCTTGGTGCCATGGATGTGAAGGTAGCTCTGTTCCCCACCGCTCGTGTCCATGTAGCGGGTGAGGTCATGCTGCAGGGGGGGTGCTGAGGTTCGGATCCTGTGCTGCTCCTGCCAGCACCAGGCAGGAGCCCCTGGGGACGGGGGACAGGAGCGCTCACTGCACTCCCGTTGCCCTCCCCAGGCACCCCAGCAGGGCTGGCACTTGCCATCCTGGGAGGGAGCTGAGCAGGCAGCCAGGCCCGCTCTGGGCCAAGGCGAGAGGTGTTTGGAGCAGAGGACACAGCCGTTTGCCGTAAGGAGCCCCAGGAGGAGCCGGGGGGTTTGTCTCTGCCAGGAGCAGGGAAGAAGAGCCCGGCTCGGGCTTGGGCTCAGCCATGCTGCTGGGGCGGGACGACACTAGAGCTCGGGGCTGCTACCCCACAGGCTGCCCCATCCCCTTGGCCAGGGGTCTTGCCCCTCGTCCTGGGCTGGTGCCAATGAGCCCCTTTTTCCCCTTGGGCTGGGGCAACAGTGCCACCATAGCAGAGGTCCCTGGCAGGAGAGAACCAAGGCACCCAGGTGCCACCGTCACTGACAACGCTGGCCCCTGTCCCCACAGATCATCGATCTGACCTGCGAGGACACGAGCACAGACCCGGCGCCGTGGAGCAGCCTCACCATCATCGACCTGACAGAGGACACATGCAGCCCTCTCTGCAGCCCTCCCCATGCCACCGGCTGGGCTGACCAGGACCCCGGGCAGGCGTCTGCTGCCCCGGCAGCACACACATCCCATCCCCGGCTCTGCTCCACCACAACGCAAGAAACAGAGGCGACGGCGGGGCCGAGCCCTGCAGTACCCTGGCATGGCACTCCCGCAGAGCCCAGTGCCACCACGGACACAGCAGAAAGTGCGGAGAACTGGAGTTGCTTCTCTCCCACCTCCAGCCGCCACGGCTCCTCCTGCAGCCCAGAGCAGAACTGCAGCACCACCACTGTTAATAGTGACTTGGGCTCCCTGGCCAGCATGCAGCTGGACTCGGACCTGCTGTCCCTGTCCCCCTCCAGCCTGGACAGCAGCAGCAGCTGGAGAGCCGGTGGCCCAGAGGAAGAGACTCCCCACCTCTGCCAGCAAAGGGAGCTGCCACTGAGGCTGAGCCCTGCCCCAGCCATCCCCACAACCCCAGGGAAGGCCCAAGGGCCTTTGCTGGAAGCAGGTGACTTACCACCACATGAAGCAATCCAGCAAGTGGCCCCAGCCAGGACCAAGGCTGACAGCAAGGCCTGGCTGAACAAACTGCACTATTTCAGAAGGAGCGGAGTCCAGCACCTCTTCCTCCAAGGCATAGCACCCAACAGGGAAACACAGCAGGTAAACAGGGTTCAGAGCAGCCCCTGCAGTAGAGGATGGAGCAGGGGCAGCCCCTGCTTCGCTTCCCCTTTCGGGGGAGGCTTTGCCAGGCAGTTGGGATCTCTGGTTACTGCAGTTCCCTTCACGGTGGGCCCCACATCACAGCTGGGTTCCTCTGTGTTGGGGGGAGCCAGTTTTCACTCATTGCCTTGCCTTGCACGCAGCAGAAACCTGAGCTCATCCCCAGCGGGAAGCTGAGCATGGTGCGCACCACCATGGAGGAGAACTTTCTGGAGGGCACGTTGCATTTCCTGAGCGAGTTCGTCTCCCACCAGCACTGTCCCCCCAAAGAAATCATCTCCCACCTGATCAGACAGATCCTGTTGAACCCCCACCAAGGGGAGATCCTGAAGGACACCTACATGCTGCTGATGAAGATCCAAATGTAGGTGTTCCCTTTGCCATGGTGCCCTGGGGCTGGCTAGGTGCTCCCGGGGGCCTGGCCAGCATAAAGGTTATTCCCTGTAGTCCTCACCCACAGAACAGGGAGCAATTTCCCCCGTAATCCAGGATGATCCTCCTGTCCCTGCCGCCTGTTATCAGCACAGGCACACCCTGGGCTGTCTGTGGGTCGGTCAGGACCATTGCTGGGCCAGACAGCAGCCACTAAACCCCCAAGTGAATGGAGGATGGGGGGGTGAGAGAGGCAGGGGATGCTGAGACAAGAGGGAAAGCAGTTCCAACTATATCATGGGCGTCCTTTAATCATTTAGTAGCAAGCCCACACAGTGCAGGGACAGCCTGTGACACCAGGGAGCCCTCTAGGACAGAGGAGTGTTTGCCTTGCTCCTGAAGAGCAGATCTCATTCTTCACTGCTGTGACATGGCAGAAACGCCTTCCCTGGGCTGCAGTGGGGGCCATGGGCTGGAGATGACTGGAGCAGTTCCCCCGCTGCCGTCAGGATTCTCACAGAGAGTCACAATGTTTTGTGAGGCCACGGGCCCAGGAGTGCTGATGCTTTCCACGGAGTACAGCCCCAGTTAGGTGCTTCCAAAAAATTAATGTGGTCAGGGGAGGAGAAAGGGAGAGGGTGAAGCTGGAGAGGAGAAAGCAGAGCAGGGCCCCGAGCAAGTGAGGCCGGGGGAGGGCCAGGGGCTGCTGTGCCTCCAGGCAGACGGTTGGGCAGTTCAGCACAAATGGACAGTGCTGTCCTTGCAGGCTCCATCCAGCCAACGCCGCCACAGTGGGATGGGACTGGATGCTGCTGAAATACGTCATGGAGGACCAGGTACTTGGCACTGCGTGTGTCACACTGGGCAGGGATAATCCAGCACGCGGTGCCTGAGGGTAAGCATTGCCCCAGGGCCTCATGGCCATGCTCTCCTGCAGAATGGGCCAGTCCAACATGCAGTTTTATTGCAGCAACTAAGGGCAGCAAATGCCAGTTGGGTCTCCCACTTTTATCCGCAGTGCTCCCTAAGCTGCTGCACAGCTGTAGGCAGGTTGTCTCATCTGAAGAAGACACAGCAACAGACAAAGCCTCTGTGGGCCACAGCCCTAATGCAATGGTAGTGCAGGTCCAGCGAAGCCCCCGGGGCATTGCCTGAGCCAGGCAGCCCCTCCTGGAGCTATGTCATGTACATCAGCCCATTCCTGAGACAGCCAAATTCCCTGGTGCTCCTCACCCTGCGGCTCCGCTAGGCTCATACCATCTCCATCTGCCCTCAGGAGAAGCCCCCTGGCCGTCTCCTCTTCCTGCAGTACGTGGTGCAGACCCTGGAGGACGACTTCCAGCAGAACCTGAGGTTGCGCCTGCTGCAGAAGTCGATTGCCAAGAAAGTGCTTTCGTGTGACATGTGCTTCAACAATGTCAAGTAAGGGACACCTCCTCCTCCCTTATTCTCTAACCAGATGCTGAGAGGCAGGGGCTCAGGGAACGCTTGTCAAGACTCCAGGTCAGGCTTTCAGACTTTCCAGGAAACAAGCTTAGGAGTCGGAGGGAAGTGTAGGACCCAAGTGTAAAGAACAGGAGCAGGTTTACAAAAGCAAACCACCAGAGATGATGTAAGGCATTTCCCACTGCAACTTAGCGGGCTTTTCCTAGGAATGAGGTCAGATTTGCATTGCTCCAGACAGGACTGAGAAGGAGGCAGTCCTGTTGACAAGCGTATAAATCTGCTGCTCAACAGAGCTACTCCCTAGCCTGTCCAAGTGGGTGGGATGTACTCTTCACCCTCGGGATCTTTCCTTGAGCTCCAAGTGGATCTAGAGGTCAGAATGCAGCAAAACCAGGCCTGTCCCCACTAACGTTCCTGTTTCTGTCCCAGGGAGGTGGTCGAATGGTTGGTCGCAGCAGTTACAGGACTGGGGTTCTCCCAGCCTCAGGAGCAGCCGCAAGAGATTACACCCTCTTCAGCAGAAGCAAGGGCCAAACACAGCTCATCTGCACCATGGCTGGTCAGCACTGACCAGGCAGAGGTGGCTCCACCAGCTTTCTTCGCCCAGAAGTAAGCCCCAGAAGTCCTGACTCCCTGCTGGCAGTATCATGGGGCCCAAGTCAGGGAGAAGCCAGAGTCTCTCCCTGTCAGGTCAGGGAAGCCAGGCTGTACCTGAAGTTCTCCTTTGGGGTAGACATATACTTGGTGAGCAAGAGACTTCCTCACCTGGTAGGAAACTGGCTCAGTGAGCGTCCTCCTCTTACATGTAGCATAAGGCTGGAGCTCTTGGCGCACAGCCCAGGCTGCCCCGTCCTGCTCCACCAAGTACAGCCACTGAGACCTCCCATCTGGGGATTAGCTCTGCTTCCGAGAGCATCAGATTCAAAAGCCATGAAGAGACATCAAATCTAGCCTGCTACGTTCCCTTATGTCCCTCCCTGCAAGGCGTGAGGCTGAACTAGGTGCCATCCCCACTGCTTTACTTTGCAAGCCGAGGGGTAGTGTCTCTAGTGTTGACTGCCTCTCTAACCTAGGGTGATGCTCCTGCTCCAGCGGATGTTGTCCATCGCAGTGGAAGTGGACAAATCTCCCAACTGCAGCTCCTGTAAGATCGCAGATGTGATATTCCCATTTATACTGAATATTCCCCTGAGGAGCCAAAGGTGAGACACATATGTGCAAGGCAGCATCTGCCTGTGTGAGCAATAGTCTTATTCCCAATTTACATCCAAGTCTGGATGCATAAAGTACCACAGGGTATAGAAAGACAGGCTCATTTATGACCCAGCCAGCAAACACATGGCTGTTGGACTGACAGATGCCACGGAGATAGAACATCACCAGCTGAATGCATCTCCCCAGCTCATGTGTTGCTGAGAAAAGTTGATTCTCCCACTTGTTAAAGTTGCAGGACCTTAAAACTGTAAAGAGGGTCTGAAAAGCAGCAGTCTGCATCAGCATGGTCAAGTACTGGCAAACACATCAGTGATTCCCAGGGACACCTGAGAAGCTCATCAGAAATATGATGCAGTTCTTGCAGCTTTGCCTTGACATGCCTTTGTTTGCTTCTCTAAGAAATGCAGTATTTGAAGCCAAAGCACAAGGGCCTGACTGGCTCTAGCATAGACATGAGACCACTAGAGCCACAGACATTTGAAACGCACGTTTGCCAGCCCCAGCAGGCAGCCCTTTCGGACCCTTTTAGCAGAACTCTCTCTGAGCACACATCGGGTCTAATCAAGCCAAACTGACTCTAACCAAGCTATCGCTCCACCCAGGACAGATCTAGATCCAGCTGGCCACTGACCCCACTTCACACTTGCTTGGCTGTGCTCCCTGCAAGTCAGCAGGAACGGGTAACTTCCGCACAGGCTGCTGGGCAGGGTGAAGTGAAGCAGATAAGCGTGCTTCACAGACCGTATCAACCTCGAGTTGCCACAGGTCAGACCTAAGGATGTAAACATGTCCATGGCTGAGCTGCATAACGAAGGTCTCTCTATCGCATCTGGTGGTTTTCCTTCCACTGCACTGCTGGGCAGCCCCTGCACCAGATCAGCACCAGCAGGACACCAGGAACATGCTACAGCAGTTGTCCCTGGCCAGGCTGTGCTGTCTCCCCCAGAGTAAATCCCTTTGTCTTCCAGGGAAGCTTTCTTAAACACTATGGAGAGCCAGCTCCTGCGCTGCAAACTGCTAGAGCTGTTGTTCCAGCATAGTTGTGACGTGCCCACGACCTTGCCCTTGTCTCTGGCCAAGATCCTGTATTTCCTGAGCCACTCCTCTGTGCTGCTGCAATACCAGGTATCCAGTCCAACCTCTGCTTTGCCTTGTTTTCTCCTAAGAAAACCTCTTCTAATAACCAAATACTGTCTCCTGTCATAGGATGAAACAGCAACATGGCAAAGATGGGATGAGATGCTGCAGTACTTGAGTTTGCTGCTGCTGAGTTACCAAAATGTAATACTGGGTAAGCAGCCTGTTCTGGCCTTAATAAACATGATCTCATCAAAAGGCTGCAGTAGAACAGCCAAAGTACCCTTCCTCCTCTCTTCTCATCACTCGAACTCATGGCCACTGAGTCTTAGAAAGATAATGTGCCTCCATCCATGCTAGTAACTATTCCCAGCAGTCAGAGCAAAGAAGTGATGTTGCATCAAGCAGAGCATTCAACCTGCTTTGCCAAGTTTAGCCCCTAAGAAATAGCCTACTTCCTAAAGGATCAATCCCAGCACTGAGAAGTACACAATGGGGTGCTTTGTACCCACCGTTGTCTAATTTGTGCACAGAGTGGGTGGAAGAATAGGGTGGTTTAGGAGGAAAAGCAGAAGTCAAAGGGATGGTAAAGCCAGGACACACTCAGCACTTAGCATTGGGCAGGGAGCACCACCCACAGTAGCCATGGAAGGAGCAGTATTTCTGACCCCAGGAGAGCAGCAGTCACAAAACACTCCCTAAAACTCCCTAAAGTCATTTTACCAGAAAATTCCTAAAGTCTCTTCCCAAATTCAGCTGCTTTAGCACAGGGTTAAGGCTCTCATGGAGGAATGCAGAGGAACCCACCATCACATGTGCATAGAGTCTCATTCTCCCCGAAGCCCTAGACGATCACTGTTGTTAAACTCTTTGGAGACTCTCCTTTGCAGCTGGACAGCTGTCCAGTCTGCCACTAGCACAGGAGTAAAGGATGCTACAAGCCCTGCCCCCTCCCCGTTTCTTGGGCTCTCTCTACATGCAGACTGAGCTCCAGGAGGGGACGGTACCTTCTTCCACCAGGCTAGTCTTGTGCAAAAGCATCAAGGATAACCATGAGAGGATCAGCACGGTTCCCAACCACTCCTCTCCGCAGCGTTGCCTGTGGCACGCTGCGATCTGTCCCTGAACAGGTCAGGCAGCCCACTGTGTGTTGCCTCTCCCCACCAGCATTTCCTCTTGCAGAGCACTTACGGAGCTCACTCAATGACCGGATGGACTTGATCATTCAGAAAGCCAAGCCCAAGCCCCAGGACGGCGATGACATCAGCCATCTGGACATTCAACTGAAGATAGAGGACTTCATCAGCCGAATGCAGCAGGTCCTGGGGCAGCCTTTTCCCCTGCAGATCATGGAGAAATTGTGCATGCTTCGGGAGTTGTTCCTCATTGTCGCTGCTACCTGATGGAGACAACCACTGCGGCAGGGGGCACAAAGAGCTTCACGTTTCCTCTATAAAACCCCATCAAAACCCCCATCTCATGCTGCAGTCTCAAGTGCCGTACGTCATGTGGGTTTGTTTATACGTTTCTTTGGAAAAATGTCTGGGTTTACATGGTCTCAGAATTTCCTTTCAAACTTGCCTCATCCTACAGTTTTACAAGGCACTTTGTACACTTTAAAAAAATAAATTATTTTCATATTTGCTGAGACTCTTCCATCTTGGTGCCAGCCCTGCCCAAAGGAAGTGCAGAGCTGTCAGCTGTACCTTGGGGTAGCATTAAACTAACACAGCCATAAACTCTGACAATAGTTTGCACAGCAAGCAAAATGCCAAAATACCTGTTTAATATTTAGGAAAAGGTGATAATATTTAAGAAAAAAAGCAGGTGTTGGCTGCAGTGACAGCATTCACAGTGCAGAGATCCCCAAGGCATGCTGGTCAGTCCTCAGGAGAGGAACATTTCTGTTCCAAATCAAATACATCGACATGACTTTGCCCAAGGTGATTAGCATGTCAAGAGGGAGGACTGGATAGCAGCATCAGCTGAAAATGCTGCGCCTCTTCCAGAGTGCACTGAAGTGTCTGCAGTGCAGGCAAGCATGCGTGTTACGACGAAGACAAATACTCAATTCAAATACACTCCCATCAACTCAAATCACAGCTGAGGTCAGAGAGCAATTAGGCATTTCTATAGAAGCTCTCCTCAGACAGTTCAGAAGCAACAGAGGTTGGGAGTGAAAGAAAGATTTCTGTAGCTGCCCACCACCCCTTTATCTGCCCCTGTGGTAGGTGACCCTTGGGGCAGGGTCCTAATGAGACCAGAGCCTAGGAGCATAGGGCAGCACAGTCACGGCCAGGAATGACTACTGTCCTGATGTCAGTGCCGCACACACTGAAGACCTGGTGCTTGCTGCACAGCAAGGCCTCATCCAGAAGCCTGGCTTCGGTTAGCCCAGAACCGTTTGGAAGGGTCTGACCTAGGGCTCACAGGTTTTCTTTAGGAAGCCTCTTCCCAACTGCCAGATGCAGAACAAACCACTCATCTGCGTGACATTGCCCCTCTAATCCAGGGATAAGCCATCCAGGGAAAAGTGAAGAAGTCTGTTTTGGGAGTAGTAGCCAGAAGCATTCCCAGCAGCGCAAACTCCAAGTGCTCCCTGCCCCAGAAAGCTGCTCTTCCTGCATGGTGTGCTCATTCAGGTGTATTTTCCAGTTGGGTCCTTTTAACTGGATTAGACTTGTATCACCAGACTAGAAAAGCAGCCACATTCCAGCAAGAGGTCCATAGTTATGGATGTTAGTTTCTGATATGTTGGTCATATCCCCAAAAATTATGTTGGCATAAAATATGGAAAGTAGAATATCAGACCAAGAGGCCACACTTTAACCCCAGCCTTTCCAAACTAAACTGAGATTAGCCTGTGTAACCAAGACCTGCAGCAGCCGCCTGTACCAGAGTACCTGAGTGCTTCAGCATTTATTTCATCACTTCTAGTTCTGCTAACGCTCTAGGAGCACAGGAGACACCAGTGTTCAGCTCAGACATACCCAGCCCAGGAGAACCGTGTGCTCTATCAGCAGTACTTTGGCAGCTACAAATGCTACAACAGCACTTAAACCAGAACTTTTCAGAGGAAGGCAAAGCAGAGACCACCATACCACTGGGAGCTGGGCACCTCTAGGCAAATACCAGCCTGGCTCCCACCTGTGCCCACCTCCACACTACAGGTGCAAAAACAGCACACAAGCTGCAACAGAAGCAATCTCAGGAACATGAAGAATCACCATTTGAATAGCTTGGGAAAACACAAAGATTTCATGTTTAGTTTCATCTGCACAAGCCCTAACACAGGACTGAGCCTGGCTTTAAACTGAGTCTCCCTGTCGAAAGGGAGTTTTACAGAGCAAACATTTTACCCTGGTGCAAGGGCTGCCAGAGCCTTATTAGGCAGAACCTTGACCCCACACTCACTGGACAGCCCCACATTTCTTCCACAGATGCTTTGCCAGCGCTAACACACACTGAGGGTGGACCTCCATTCACAAGGTTTTTATTTTCTTATAACAAACAAAAAAATCATACACATTAGAGACATGAATACAGACAACAAATAAATTAATGTCAAATGAGAGACTGCTAAGGTGCAAATGAGTGGTGACAGTGAAAACTGCTTGGTTGGGTGGGAGACTTTCAACACAACACATCATTGGCAGTGCTGTTGAAGCTTGAAGAAGCAGAGCCACAAAACATGCTTCTTCAGAGGGGACAGCAGCTAGCCCAGTGAGCCAACCCTGCCTCGCCCTCTGGGAGAAACATTTGATTTAAGAAGGCAGAAACCTCAGAGCTTGACAGTTACCAGCTGTTAAGTAACCTCTGTATAATGTCTTGGCAACAGACAAGCTTCCGTATCAGATGCAAGGCTGCTGCTGCCACCTCGCCACTGCAGAAAGCCTGCTGCTGGCTGAGGGAGCTCTGCAACACAATCGTGAGATGGAGAGAGAGGAGACCTTTTTGCCACAGGACAGGTGAAGATTACAGAGCAATGCTGCCTATAATGCCTAAGGGATTAGATGGTAGCCAGGAGTTCCTTCCACTTTTCATGAAAGCAAGTGTTAGCTGTTCCAAATAATTGGTTCTGACTAGGCCAAAAATTACATTAGCTGTATTGTAGCAGGGAGGAATGTTTAGCCTTGATCTGCCCTCAGTCCTCCCCCAGCCCTGCAAAATGCATTTAATGCTGATGAAAAAACCCTATTTGAGAAGTGCCCCTGGTGTCTAATACACTTCTACACGATTCATACAAGATGCTAGAAAAAAAAATCAAACAAATCAAGCAGCACCCAGCATGCCAGAACATCTGTAAATCTGTTGTCTAGGAGAAGGCAGGACAGTGTTTTGCAGAGAGAGAGTAGGATTACTTGGTCCAAGCCACACCAGCTCTGGTCATTTCTACCTTTTTGGAGGAACATGAAGAGTTGGAAGAGAAGCAACTCTTCCTTGTTACTGCCAAGCCCCATTAGAGTCTGCTCCCTGCCTTTCTAAGAGCATCTTAGAATGGTCACTGCTCCACTTTTCCTTTAAAAATCCAAAACCAAAGAAGTACTAGGTGTTGAACTATAAGGTCACACTGGATAGTAAGGGAGTGCCACATTTAAAACTGACCCACCACATTCCCAGAGCAACTTCCTTCTGGCAGTTAATGGTCCAGTTTTTAGTCCTTGCTTGTTTTCATCATTTTCTGCTGGTGTTCTATATACGCCAGACAGAACCACGGTCCTCCTGAGGGTACTTCAGCACTGAGCAGTACAAGACAATCAGACTACGGGTAGACAAGCCAGCCTGCTTGCACACCACACGCAGTCCAGTCCCACAAAACATGGTTCAAGGTTTTACTGTGGTGTAGTGTACCGGGAAACACATCTAGTGCAGCCTAGCAGACCGAACTGGTGCAATACAGCAGACAGGATGGTTTACATTGGTTTAGTACTAGCACAGGAGTTTTTCCAAGACTGGCTTTAGGAGGACAGTCACAACTGTTTCCTTTTCTGAGATGAAGAGCTGGAACGGAGACTTTCCTATTTCACTGCAGCACAATGGGACAGGGAAGCAGAGCCTAAGACACCCTGTAGCCTGCTAAAGACACCAGAAGCGTTCTTCCTAGAACCCGGTGGGAGTGAGCACATTCAGATCCCGAGGTTTGATATTATGGGAACGTGGAGATTGTTTCCTCCCTTCTGTGACTGGAATGTCCATTTTGGGTGGCTTGAAGGTGACTGGATCCTCTGGCATCCTAGTAGCCTGAGCACGCATCAGCTCCATTGGGGATGGCTTCTGGGCACCTTTATAGGACTGGATGGTAAATCCTCCTGATGAAAAAGAAAATCACAGCAAGTAAGAGCTAGGAAAACTAGCGAAGTCCTTTTTCCACTGCTGCCAGGAGTAAGCAGTGTCACTGATGCCTGACACTGCAGAAAGCCTATGCGAGACCCAGCAGCTTCATGTCATCTAAAGCCTATTCCACATCAGTGGCTGGCACTTCCAGTTCTGGTTCCACCAGACAGCAGAGAAAGCAGAGTAAAAAGCTGTCGCCTTCACACCCTGCCCTTCCACTGCAGCTCAGTACAAGTTATTTCTACTTTTAGATCTTTGACATAGGTTTTACCTAACTGCTTTTTATTTAGGCACAGAAATGATATGAGTAGCATACATTCACAAGGCAGTCCTAGAAAGTAACAAGGCAAGCAGGATAAGGCTCCAGAAATAGCTAGCAAGTTTGTTGTGTGACAGGTCTCCCCTAGTTCTTGCAGGGCAGGGGATTTTAGAGGACATACCTGGATCGTTGGTGGATTTCTGGATGGCTTTGGGTCCAAAAAAGCTCCATCTTTCAGATGGCAATTTGTCCCCAGCAGCTTCCATGGCAAAGTCTGGGCCAGTGATAGAAGTAGAGGATCCCTGACTAAACCAACCCCTAGGGAAAAATCATTGGTATGTATAAAACATGAAAATAAATACTTCAAGCAGCCCCACTGTGCCAGGAACTTTACATGTAGTTACCAGGGGCAATTTAAACAATCTTAATAGGTTTGTTACCACCCAGGATAAAGATATGTATGCTCAAGTTCCACAAGCTTTCAACATTTGGATCTATCCAACACAAATGCACAGCAGGCTCTGAATTTCACCCCTTAGACAGTCCCTCACTGGATAAGGTTATTTGTAGCAGCTCCCACCTCAGCAGCCTGTAGGAAACCAAAGGAGTTAGTGGTCTATCAGGAACAGAGTACCTGTTTTTATGCTTGGGAGAGGAGTGGGGAGTGCTGCTTGGAGTGGACTGAGCAGAAGAAGTCTGTTTGTCATCTTTTGTCATCTCTCCACTCTGCATTTTTAGCTTCTGTTAGGAGAGGCAAGAGAAACACAGAAGCAACAGAGCTTAAATACAAGACATAAGGAACCACCAGTTTTATTATAAACAATTGTCCAGTTTTGACATCACAGGTGATAAAGGATTTAAGTGTCACTTCACCTAAAGCTAAACGCAGTATTACAATACTTGCACACAGCTCGCTCTGCAATTCAGAGTCACTACCCAACAGTAATGCACTGCTTCAACACCAGCATTCATAGGGACATTGCAGATGTAGCAGAGCTAGCTTACACATCAGTTCAGCTACCCGGTAACAAGTCTAAATGCCACAGCAACCATTTGTCTGCAGCACTTGTCAGAGCAACAAAGTTTTCAGTCCCACAAGTTCTCTAATGAAGGTGAGACCAGAGCTCATACAGAAAGTACAAGGTCTAGGAGTGCTAGACCCTGAGAAGTAATCCACATACAACAGGATGGAAACACTGCTCTAGAACACTGAGATGAACTGTATTTGAAGAGTACGCCTGGTCATAAAGCAAACAGGAACTGGGTGTATGTGAACCAGGTTATTACAAGTCAGACAGTACAAACTGGACTTTGAAGAAGTCACTTGAAGGGCAGTTATAGTTCAACACCAGCTACACAGGCACCTTCTCAGAATGTTTCCTGTGGCTATCCAAGCCACACTAATGCAATTCACCAACACTGTTACTGAAACTTTGACCTTGTGGGAGTAATGCTTGGAGAGTTCACTATTAAACTCCAACTGCAAGATTACTGTGGGCAACTGAGCTCGTCAGAAACATGTTGATTCAAGACTTTTGTCTTTATTTCCAGTAAGAGGCAAGCCCAAGTTCATCTGCTAACTTCCACATCAGAAATGCACGGTTTACAAGTTCTCTTGGAACAAACAGTTACAACAGTCAACTGCAGGGCACCATCCAAAGGTACAGCAAGAAACTAGACTCTGTGTAGGGATGTCCCCACTTGGAAAGATGACTGTGATAGTCTGACATGACCGTGGAATGACAGATTTCAGGAAAAACTTTGTTTCAAAACTATAAAGGCTAACACTAATTTTAAAATATAAGTGGGTAACCTTTTTTACACAATGAGCTAAAAGCCTTCAGAGGAAGCAGTTTAAGGAGAGTCCTAGCAACGTGCTCCAAAAATTATGTCACCAGATAGGTCTTAAGCTAGTGCACAACTTACACAGAGAAAGCCAATGCAAAACAAGCCTTACGTGGACTGCCTCAGCCACTCGGTGATACTTGGTCTCCTCAGTAGTGAGGCCTTTGTGGGGAGTGTAGCCAGCATCTCTCAGCCCTGCCTGCTGCTCAAAGCGCTGAATGCTCTCCTGAGTCTGCTCTGGAACGGACAAGAGCACATATTCACACAGAAATGCCACCACAAGCAGTTCTAGCAAACAAAGGCAACTTAAGCAACCTAATGCAAGACCCTTTTTTCATCATTCATACCTACATGTTGTGATGAGCTGACAGAGGCAGCAAGATGAAGCTAATGAGATATTCTGACTTTAAAACTATCCTGAGTCATAGGGCTAAGTCAAATGAGCAGTGATTTGTCCCAAATCACCAGATGTATTACAAATGCAACACCTGTAATTAAACTCATCTCACCCAAGAAGTTGCATCACTCCTAATTACAACTTCCTAAATCTAGGAGACCCCAATAAGCTGGACATTTTAAGTAGCCCTCTAGATTCAAGGGAGGTTTTTTTGCCAACAAAAAATGAAGTCTTCTGAACGACTGCCCAGACTAGCTAATCTGACAATCACAGCCAGCGATTGTCTCATGTCAAAGAGCCAGTCTTTACCACTGGTGGTAAAGGCGGTAAGACTCCCAGTGATTCTAGATTAGGTAAATAAGCTATTTCAGCCAAATACAGAGCCAGCATATAATACACTGATATCAGCTTCAGTTCTGAAAAATATAAGCACTTTCCCCCCCCCCCCACTACCAGCATAAAATGTTCACTCCCTAGTGGAACCAAGAAAAAAGTCAAAAGGAATTAGAGCACAAAAAGATTACTGGAAAACCCCAATGTCTTCTTAAACAGATAACAATTCCCACATTAATGTTAAAGTTATTTGCAGGGATAGTGCAAATGATAGATGAGAAATCTAGAGGACCTTTGTCTGTTTATTTCCAACTTGTGACTGAATGTTCTTCCTGGGAGGTGTAGGTTGGGGCTCCTGACTTCTTACTGCACAAGAACGTTTTTAGGCCATCATTGTTTTTCCTAGATTAGCATTTTATCATTAGACTAGAACAGGAGCTGCTTTCCAGAAGAAAGTTCATATTCCTGGATTTTATTTTGTGATGTGTTGGTTATTTTTGAGCCAAGACTGAAATAAGTGCAGATGTATAGCTATTTCAAAATGCTGGTCTGAAAATCTAGAAGTCTTTGGAAGCACTGCTTGGAGGAAAAGGTGAAGCTCTGATCCCAGCTGCTAAAAGAAGAGGCAGCAGGGAGAGATTAACACATGATTAATTCCTCTTGTCAAACAGGCATGTCTTCTCTGCAAGCATAACTGACCCAATTTGATTTTAAAGCATTATGATTTATGAGGTTTGTTTTTTTTTAAAGTAAGCATTACTGTTAGTAAGACAGCTGCTGCTGCTATTAACTAACATAAATGCCAGCAAGTGCTCCATTAGCACAGTACATCAGCTCTCCACACCACTTTGGTTAATTTTAGAGCTTTACCTGCCATTCAGAAATAGCAAGTTAATAAGCAAACAGAGTAGCAGCAGCAGCCGCCTCTGCACTCCAGCAACAAGGTGGCATGGACTGCAGCATCCTATCAGCAGATAACATACCCTGCACTCCTCCCTCATCACCCACCTCCAGCACCTGGAAACAGAGGCAATAAGTGTGGCCTATTCCCTAGTTCCTTGCTTCCTTCTAGAAGCATCCTCCAAAAAAACTCATACAGCTCAAGAGCAGAGTCAGTCTGAACCCACAAGCTGTCCAGGAACTCTGGTAGTTACCTTGAGGCATTACCAAGCCAGAGCACACTCATGTGCCCACACCCCATTAGCCACCACATTAGAGGTGAGAGTTCTTACTTGTAATGAGAGAGTTCATGATGATGTGAGTAGCCTTGGCCTTCACCACAGGTACCTTGTTCACACTTTCAGTGGATGATGAAGGAGTTATAACAGGTGCATTCATGTTAGCATCCCCTTCCTCAACCTGTGGGGAAGAAGCAGGGCACAGTTTGAGAAAGTATCTCAGCACCTTGCCAGGACATATCTCTAGCTACTCAAATGAGACACAAAGTCAAGCTGCTCTAGCAGCTAGCCTTCATCCCACAGAAGAAACCCGTACACTGTTCTCACTACAGCCCAGGAATGTTTAGAGCTTGAACCTTATAATTCTTAGCAACAAGCAAGCAACTTGCATCCAACATCTGAAAACCTACCAAGCTCAGAGCCAACAAGTTGTTAGTCTAAGTACAAGAAGGTCAACAGGAAAGAAACCAGAACATATCTACTTCCATTCTCGTAACTGCAAATTGGACTTCAAGGTCAACTGGGCAAGAGCACCCCTCCACAGACAGCTCAGATACAGAATGGCAGTCACACAGATTAGAGGCTGGTATTTAGATCTTGTTTTCCTCCTCATTCCTTATATCAGTTTCTTGCTCAGTGTATCTAGCAGTCATAGTTCTACCACTGATCACGCGACCCTAGCAACAAAGAACCAGACAATGAATGCTAGAAAACAAGAAATCTTGTGAAACACAGACTTCCTCCTCCTAACACAGGAGTTACTGTTCCCTGACTGGACAGTTTGCTTTTTGTGCCAAACCACAACTTTAGGTTTTCTTCCACGAGAAAGATTTTAAAACAAAACAAGGTGAAAAGTAGAGGTTAAGCTCAAAGGGATGCAGTTATTTACTTCCATTCAACAACATTTAACTTCACTTCAAACTTAGAAAACAGCCTCTAAATTTAGAAGAGCTGGTCCTGCACTCAAAGCATCCCCACAGTCGTTTCACAGAACAGTTTGGGTTGAAAGGGACCTTCAGAGACCATCTAGTCCAGCCCCCCTGCTGCAGGCAGGGACACCTTTCACTAGATCAGGTTGCTCAAAGCCTCACCCCCCCCGACTTTAAACGCTTCCAGGGATGGGGCATCCACAGCTTCTCTGGCAACCTGTTCCAGCGCCTCACCACCCTCATAGTAAAGAATTTACATCCAACCTAAATCTACCCTTTTGCTCTGGTTTAATTACACCTGGTTACAGCTCGCAGCTTTTTTAC
>NW_008796044.1:9517027-9517763 GCF_000699145.1 Aptenodytes forsteri | reverse complement strand
GCGCGGCTGAGGGTCTCTTGCCGCCCTGCTGCAACCGCCCTGAGGGCCGCGGGGGCCGGGCACGGTGGCTCCAGGGAAGGCCCCGCAGGCACTGCGCGGGACCTGGCCCGGGGCAGGGATGCGTTGCGCCACCGGGGGAGGATTGAGGACAAACGAGTCCCATGGGCAGCGGGTGCAACCCCTGGGTCCGTGGGCGCCTGCTGTGCTGGGTGCCAGGCTGCCAGGCAGGTGTGGGGCCTGGGAGCGGCTCACATGTTGGCGCACTGGCTAAGGAGGCCCTGCTGCCTCCCTCCCTCCCTCCCTCCCTCCCTCCCTCTCTATCACACTGTCTTGCTCCCCATCCCTCTCTTTTTCTTTCTACCCTTCTGATGTGTGTGCCACCATGCTCCCTTTTTATGTGTCCTGGTCTTTCTCTCTACATCCTTCTGTCATTCTCCTTCTCTTGCTCTTCTTGCTCTTCTTCTCTCTCTTCCTCTGTCCTATTCACTGCCCCATCACTATTTTTTTCCTCCTCCATCCCATACAGAAATAGCCCCACACTATTTGTTGGTCTTTCTCCATCTCTCTCCGTCCGGCTCCCTGCTGCTATTTTTTATTTCCTCCCTATCCATCTTGTAGCCCATCACTGGTTGTTTTTTTTTTTTCTTTTTCCATGTCTCCCTGTCCAGCTCCCTGTCCCTGTTCTTTAATTCCTCCCTCTTCCCTGTAGCCCACCGCTATTTTTTCCTGTTCTCCA
>NW_008796044.1:9515604-9516086 GCF_000699145.1 Aptenodytes forsteri | reverse complement strand
GGACCCCCGCCGGGACCCCCGGCCCACCGCGGGGCGGGAAGGGCGCAGGGTCGGCGTCTCCCCGGGATCCCCTGTACCAGGATCCCCTATACCGGGAGCCCCTTACCGGGATCTCTCCGATCCCAGCGGGCAGGGACGCGGCAGGGGGTCGGGAGCCCTCCGCGTTCCTCACAGCCCCGAGACCGTCAAGCTGGGGAAGGGGCAGGGGGTCGGGATCGCCCCTGTGATCACCAGGCTGGGGAAGGCTCTGGATCTCCGGCGGGATCCCTCTGAGCACGCGGGGCTGGGGAAGGGGGCGCAGGGTCAGGACCCCCCGGAGCCGGTCAGAATGGATTCCCCAGGATATTCCGCAGGATGACGGCGCTCGGGGACCCTTCTGCGGCCCATCCTGCCGGGAAAGGGGTCCCCCGTCTGAAGCACCTCTGGAACCCACCGGGCTGGAGGCGGGGGCTGGGGGGGCTGGCAGGACCCCCCTCCGGGCT
>NW_008796044.1:9510068-9515531 GCF_000699145.1 Aptenodytes forsteri | reverse complement strand
CCCCGCAGCTGGACTGGCGGCAGGTGCTGGTGCTGGGGCTGGACGGGGCGGGGAAGAGCAGCGTCCTGCACTACATCTGCAGCCAGACGGCCAGGGAGCGCATCGCACCCACCCGCGGCTTCAACTCTGCCCAGCTCTGCATTGAGGGGCTGGAGGTGGACCTGCTGGAGGGTAAGGCCGGCGTGGCCCCGCCGCGTCCCCCGGGGCTGAGCCTGCACGGTCCGGAGGGTCCCGCCACCTGCCGGCACTGGGCTGGGGGTGCAGAGCATCCCGGGCGGCGGGAGCATCCCGGGTGGTGGGAGCATCCTGAGCGGTGGGAGGTCTGGTTCCCCGGGGTGCTACAGGGAGGCGGCAGCCCCGCTCGCCCCCGCACGGGGGTCTGATCCTGCCCGTCTCCCGCAGTGGGGGGCAGCCAGAACCTGCGAGCGTACTGGCCCCACTACCTGAGCCAGGCCCATGTGCTGGTGTTCGTGGTGGACTCGGTGGACAGGTCGCGCCTGCTGACGGCGCGACAGGAGCTGCACGCGCTGCTGGCTGCGGAGCCCCGGCTGCCCCTGGTTGTGCTGGCCAATAAGCAGGTGGGTGTCCATCCGTCTGTCCCTGCAGCTGCCCCCGGGGCTGTTTGCAGCGAAACTGTCCCTCCCCAGCGCCCTGAGGGGAAATCCTGATACCCAAAATCCAACAGCTCTTGCAAAATCCGATTTCTTGGGGCCTGTCTCCAGTCTTTGTCAGGAGGTGTGGCTGCCATTACCGGTGCCCTGGCTAACGAGTTTTAGAGCACCCAGGCAGCAGCCTGCAAAATCCCCTAGGGGAAATACACTCCCCAGGCAGGTGGTCAGACGCATGCCTGGTGCTGCTTCCCATTAGCTTGTGCCAAAGCAACTCCAAAGCAAGAGCGAGGCAGCCCTGCCTGTGCACGATCCAGGCCAGGACCGCACGGGCAGGACGGGGCTCCTGCCAGCCAGCAGCGCTGCTCTGCACGATGCACGATCCAGGCCAGGACGCAGGACGGGGCTCCTGCCAGCCAGCAGCGCTGCTCCTGGCACTGCTCCCCTCCTGAGCGGCCGCCTCTCTCCCTCGCAGGATAAGAGCAACGCCCTGAGTGCGGCAGAGCTGCGGGAGGAGCTGGCCCTGCACACGCTCAGCGGGCAGCGGGAGCTCTTCCTCCTGCCTACCAGTGCGACCTGGGCCAGCCTGAGCACTGCCACCAGCGTCCTCCACGTGAAGAGCCTGCTGGTCACCCTGCTCTCCCAGCCCTGAGCCAGCACGGGGGGCGGACAGGCTCCCACCCCCGGCACAGCTCCTCTTCACGGTCTGCGGTGCAAGGATGGAGGCGGCCAGGCAGGAGCCCTGGAGCTCAGACTCGCTGGTAGCAGGCTGCCAGTCCTGGTGTTTGCTGTGCCCCACGAGGTTTGGGGTTGAGCTGCAGCATGGCTGGCCTCAGGGAACATGAGCAGCGGGCTCTGCTCTCTGCCAGGGGGAGAGGGCAGCCGCCTCCCCCAGTTCAGGGATGAAGCCTCCCTTGGGATGGTGTCACGAGCATGGCTCTTACCTCCTGGTGAGTGGGAACGTGCAGCACAGGGCAGGGCCCCGCACCTTCACGGCAGCCCTGCAGGATATTAAATGAATGGGGCTGAACAAGCGAGGTAGCCCTCTCACCCACCGGCACGGACAGGTCATCCCAGGAGATGGGCTCTCCTTCCTGAAAAACACAAGGAGCTACTGGCACACACCAGTGGGAATAACCAGCTCAGGCTGTCCCTCACCAGGGCTAAGCACAGCTCTCAATTCCCCCAACTGTTACTTAAAGCTCTGTTTAGGAGAGATGAAGGCAGGTATCGGGAAGCCCTGCACTGCCCTTTCACCCTGAACAGGGTTAAAGACGGGCTGTTTGGTAGGAGCTGCACTCAGCAGGCGTTTGCACCCCTGCCTGGTCTCCCTCCCTCTCAGCTGCCCCAGGAAGAAGGAGCCAGGCTCAGGGCCCGCAGGAAGCCCTGCCTGCAGGCAGAAGGGCTGCTGGGTCAGGCCATGGGGCGCTGGGTCCTGGAAAACCTATCGTGGAAGCTGGGGAGCACATCAGGGAAAGGGAGTACGCGCCGGCCAGTCTCTGCTGCGAAACCTTTTGTACAGTCGCTCCTTCCCTTTGTCAATAAAGGAGGCCGATCACTCTGCGCTGCACTCCAGCTCCTTGGCAGGGAAGGGGCCCCCAGCCCAGTCTTCTGAGCTGGAGGCAGGAAGGTCGCCTGGGGGGGGAAGGAAGCAGCACATGGCCCCGCTCCAGCCTCTGCTTACAGGGAAATCAGCAAAGGCCCAAGTGCTGCCTGCACCCCATGGGCCCCCAGCCCCGTTGCTGCAGGGGGTGACACACACCCGATGCCCATGTCCCGCGGGTTGGCACCAGGAGCTCTCTGAAGCGGGACTGCGCCAAGCGAAAGCCCATGAGCAAGACATTCACACCAACTTGAAAGAGTAATTTATTTTAACAAGGCAAAAGAAGTGCTGACTGCCACACAGAAAGGGAGCAGCACAGCACATTCAGTCCCAACGCCACAAGCCACAGCCAAGAGTTTTTCATGCCTGGTTATAACTGTCTCTGTCTAATGAAGGTCCTTCCTCCATCGCCAGAGGCTTTGCGTAGCTCAACGTGCTGGCGCTGAGGCTGTGACTGTCACCTGTCTGTCAGTCCCCGCTCCGCTCAGAAAATGGTCACGTCAAACCTGCACTTGCAGGCAAACCTGAGAAAAAAGGGCAGTCACTGCACGTCCATCTTTTCCTGCTTGAGAGATGCAATGAAATCCTTGTACTCCTCAGGATAGAAATTCTTGTACACATTGATCTTTCTCTTAATCTGCTTGGGAGTATCCTGGTAGTAGTTCTTCTCATCTCGAGCCATTTCCTGTGACAAAGGAGAGGGTAAGTCAGAGGAGTGGCCCCAAGGCCAAACACCAGCCCAGCCATGCTCCAAAGGCCCACCCAGGCCAGCTGGGATCACTGCCTGACTCGGACAGGGATCTGGCCAAGGTTCAATGCGCTGCTTCCCCTTAACAATCAGCTGACTGCAAAACAGGATCCAGGACAGAGAGGATTAGCAATTCCCATCCTGCAGAAGATGGGAGCCGGCAGTGTGCCCAGGCGGCCAAGAAGGCCAATGGCATCCTGGCCTGTATCAGAAATAGTGTGGCCAGCAGGAGTAGGGAAGTGATCGTGCCCCTGTACTCGGCCCTGGTGAGGCCGCACCTCGAATACTGTGTTCAGTTTTGGGCCCCTCACTACAAGAAGGACGTCGAGGTGCTGGAGCGTGTCCAGAGAAGGGCAACGAGGCTGGTGAGGGGTCTGGAGAACAAGTCTTATGAGGAGCGTCTGAGGGAACTGGGGTTGTTTAGCCTGGAGAAAAGGAGGCTGAGGGGAGACCTCATCGCTCTCTACAACTACCTGAAAGGAGGTTGTAGCGAGGTGGGGGTCGGTCTCTTCTCCCAAGTAACTAGTGACAGGATGAGAGGAAATGGCCTCAAGTTGTGCCAGGGGAGGTTTAGATTAGATGTGAGGAAAAATTTCTTTACTGAAAGAGTGGTTAAACATTGGAAGAGGCTGCCCAGGGAAGTGGTTGAGTCCCCATCCCTGGAGGCATTTAAAAGACGTGTAGATGAGGCGCTTAGGGACATGGTTTAGTGGGCATGGTGGTGTTGGGTTGACGGTTGGACTCGATGATCTTAGAGGGCTTTTCCAACCTCAATGATTCTATGATTCTATGATCCAGGAGTAAATGGCTACGGGTGCTCCTCGCTCTGGGACAGCCAGTACTTGCCTTGTAGTTCTCCCCATGGTTCTGTATCATGTACCGCACGTAGTCAATGAGGTCTCGTGAGAGCGTGTTTGACTTCTTCTCGGGGAGACTGGCCTCATATTCCATCTCTAGGCAGAGGACAGAGACACCATGAAGCAGGGGAGGGAAGCAAGCAGCACCTCAGAGGTCCCCAGCCTCTTCCCAAGATTGAGCCCTGCCAGTACTGCAGAAAGGAGGTGGCTCCGGCAGCACAGCTCCGCTGCTCGCACACACGGGGCTGCTTCCCAGCACAATCATGCAGGAAAACGAACAAGACAACAGCCCTCCGCATAGACTGCAGGCATCCAGGCCTGCGCTGCAGCGCCTCTCCAGCTTATTCCACGAGGAGTGGAGCCCTTCTGCCCAGGCTGCAGAGCGTGACTGTTCAGAGCTGCCCAGCCCACCACGAACACACGCGGGGTACTGCAGCCACAGTTTCTTGTCACCCTGGTGCTACAGACCAGCACATTTCAGAATGACAAGAGCCCTCTTCGGGCTGCAGGTAGAAATATTGCAAAAAAGGCAGCACAGGAGGGAAAAGGCAATTCATGAGGCAGAGGACACACGGGAACGGAAGATCTGCTGACCAGGCTCCCAGCTCAGCTGCGGCCTGGCTGGGAACCCCCAGCTGACTGCTGCCAGGGAGGTACTCCTCTACGAGCCCACAAGCCTGGGCAAGAAGTAACACCCTTTCCTGCCCCTGGCACAGCACAGAGATGAGAGACAAAATAACCCACAGGGCCTTGGGAGAACGCCAAATGCAATGGCAGCAGCGTGGTTCGGCAGGAAACCCGCCAAGGCTGGAGGTGGTGAAGCACTCCCTGGGGAGGACAGAAGCAGCACTGACCGTTCACCACATAGGGCTTCCGCACTATTTTCTTTCCTTGCTTCCGTCCATCGCTTTCCGCTTCCATCCCCTGTGTTAAATGAGAGAGAAGGCAACTCAGGAAAAGTCCATTTGGAAGAGAGCTGTGTCCCCATACGTTGCTCCCAAAACTCCAAACTGCTTATACAATGGCTGCAAGGACCAGGAAATCTCAGCTGGCTTAAGCAGAGCCTTATTTGCGCCATTAAGCTAGCTCGTGGGCAAGCCTGTTGCCCAAGCAATACTGTGTGAACGGAGACAAGTGACAAACAAGGTCACTCCTGTTTTTTTCATGAGTGTGACATTTCGTGGGGCCACCTTTTGCCTGGAAGCATTGCCCACCGATGCAGGCAGGCCAGGCTGGCGCTGCTGTACACAAAGAGGCTTTCTTTGTTATCAGGAGCAACTCGGCTGCAGCGTTTCCAACCCCACCTCTCTCTGGCAAGTCCCAGGAGATTGACTGATGTTATTTATACTTGTTCTAAAGTCCATTATTTCTCTGTGACACTGTAGCTTGTTCCCACGCCGGGATCTTGGCGAGAAAAGCGTATCGATAAAGATCTGAAACCTCTCCACCTACAGAGACTGATCCAGAGCCACCTGACCCGCGCCCCAAGGCGGGCTGCTCTCCACGCTGCTTTTTCCCAGCCCGGCTGCGTGTCCTGGGGGAGGCCCGACCTTCCACCCCCCTCAAAGGAGCAGCCCCAGCCGAGCCCCCGCGCCCTCCCCCGGCGGCGCACGGCCGCACTCACCAGCAGATTCTTCTTGGGGACGG
>NW_008796044.1:9499507-9509215 GCF_000699145.1 Aptenodytes forsteri | reverse complement strand
AAACCCAAGGGGCTGCCCGCCGGGGAGGCACCTCGTGTTTGAGGGCGTTGTCTGGCAAGCCAGCCACGCTCCGGTGCGGGGGGATGTGGGGGGGGAGGCGGGAGGAGGCGGGAGCTGGACCTCGCAGCCCCTGCCCGGCTCCGCTGACCCGTCCCTCCGTCCTTCTCTGCAGGCTGCCTCTGCACCGTCGGCGTCCTGACCTACGGACTGATCAGCTTCCAGAGAGGCAACACCCGTCGGTCTCAGCTGATGATGCGGGCGCGTATCCTGGCCCAGGGCTTCACCTTCGCGGCCCTCCTGGGAGGCATGGTGGTCACAGCCATGAAATCTAGAAAGTGAAATCAGGCAAGAGAGAAGCTGCGGCCGCGGGCCTGCGCCCGCCAGCCTGTGCCCCAGCTGGCAGGGTGGATTCTGGCTGCGGATGGAGTTTTCTGAGAGACAGTTGTGATGTCTCGGTGGAGCCAGTTGTCAGAGAGGCTCTGTGTTCCAGACCACTGGAAATGCGGCTAATACACCTCTGTGATTAACCTAACATTTGGGCCGTGGCATTTTTTGATTCCCTTAGAGCTTATCCTCCTGCAACACTGGAGGCTGCGCCTCACTAAGGCTCTCCACCCCCGTCAGACCTCTTGTCCCTGCTCGGTGCTGTCACGGTCTGTTAAAATTGTGTCCTGTGGGTCGTGGTCTGCACTGAGGTGTGGCTTTAGTCAGGCGGTGCACCAACATTTGAGAAATGAGCTGCCCGGGTAGGAAGGAACAGCTCTGTTTATGGCTTGATCCTGGCAGGACAGAGTTCACGAGCAGCGGGTGAGTTGCCTGGGGACAGTATGTAATCTGTTTGGTTGCAACTGGTGAGTAATAAAGTGAATTGCAGTGAGATTCTGACTGATACTGGATTGCAGAGCATTGAGAAGCCAGAAGAGTAAACAGTGTAGGAAGGAAGGGGAGCAGGCACGGCTGCCTTGAAGCTGTGGTGATGCAAGCAGGACACAAGAGAGGTAACTCCCTGTGAAAACAACTTGGGAACTTGCATTTCCGAAACAGGGCCTGGCCGCGTTCTCTGGGACGTGCTGCTGCTTTGGCTGCTCTTGCCGGGGAGTCGGTTCCTGCGCAGCTCGCTGCTTCACGTGAGCTGGAACTGGCTGCTGAGCAAGTGCCCTGTTCCCAGAGGGAGCTGCACTGCCTGTGTCGTGACAACCATCGTCACGGGCGGCTCCAAGTCCTGCCATTGGTGTTGGAACACTTGGATCACACCAGGGGTGTTCAGTGAGCAGCGAGGCTAACAAGACTTTGCTCTCCCGTGTCAGGGCCGCAGAGCGGGGAGGAAATGGGGCCGTAGGCTCTGTTTGCTGTGTGGCTGCGGCGGCTTGTCCCTACCTGTAGGCAGAGCGTATCTCTGCAGGGGAAAGGGGCACAGACACTACTAACTGCACTGCAATGTTGAGCTGCCTGGGGCGTTTCCAGGCTTTGCTGTCTGGGTGTCTGCACATTGGTGCCTGCGCCCCGGCCCTCCCTGACCTGCAGTGGCTTTGCAGCTGGCTGCCTGGCAGCTTGCTGATCCTGCTTCGCCCTTACAAGCAGCTCTGGAGGAGAGGGTGAGGGGTAAACTCACTCTGCCCATGAACGAGCGCTTGGTTTGTCCCATCTGGGGAACCATGCTGGTGGGCCTCGACAAGGACAGGGTGAAGGCTCTCGCCCACCAGAGCTGAATTCTGAAATGCGAGGGTGGGGGACAAGCCGTTGCCGGTGCCGAGCGGTGTGAGCTCCACCTCAGCACGAGGGAGCCCGGTGCTCTGCCTGCTGTGGCACCGTGGCGCTGCCTGCCTTCCCTGGTTGGCTGCCTGCTCAGCACGTCTTTCCCAGGAGAAGCTGCTTTTGGCTGCCTCGCTGGCACTTCCAGCCCAGCCAGCTTGGGGCAGGGGCGTGAGGCAGCTGGTGGGCAGATCTGCGAGTGCAATCCCTTGGCAGCCCTGGCAGCCTGGAGACGGGCACAGTGGGCTGGGGAGCAGCTCAGCCCATCTGGACAAGCAGGAGCTTGCAGCTCCCTGGGGGCAGAGCAGAGCCCCCCTGGTCCTGCTGCCAGCGCTTCTGCCCCGGCCTAGCGCAAACCCTCTGGCCCTTCCCCTCGTTCCTCTTTTTTCCTGTAGGACGTGGCTCCTCCAGCCCCATCCTTTCCGCAGGAGGCTTCGTGGCTGTGGGTTCTCCTAAACACACGCGTGTGTATTGCTGAAGCAGAAAGATGACAGCGCCCTGTAGGATTGGAGTTGTCGGTTTATTGAAACAGGTGATTTGAACAGTCACAGATACCAAAGCTGAGGGGATGTAGAACAGCTGTGGGCATGGCTCCCCGGGAGCTGGCTGCCCCTGCCTGACATGGGGTGCACAGCAGCCGGGGCACCCAGGGGCCCGGCTGCCTGCAGGGGCTGGAGGGACAGAGCGCAGGGGGGCTCTCCGCCCCTGGGAAGCAGCCAGAGGCGCTTCCCGCTGCTCTGCAGTGAAAGGCGGAGGCAGGCAGCCAAGTCTCGAGGTATCATGCATCCGTGTCCATCCCGCACTGCAGCAGAGCTGCCTACGCATGCTGGAGCGCAGGGGGACAGAGTAAGAGCGATCAGCCCTATGGACAAGGTGGCACAATCCCAGCACACAACACCGAGTGACTCCCTGTGCACCCATTTCCCTTCCCTTCCCAGCCCACTGCTGAGCCTGTGCCCCAGAGCCAGGGGTGCCCGGTCACCCCACGAGGGCTGCAGCAGCAGGGCAGGTGACCTTCCTGACTTGAGTCATAGCTGCAGGGCGGGAGAGCTCTGCATACTTGCTTTTTGGCTGAGCAGGGCTCTGCAGTGAGGCTCAAGCAAATGTTTTGTGGGCTCTGCTACGTGTCCCCCCAGCCCACCGCTGTGAGCCCTTCCCAAGCCCCCGGCAGGCCAGATCTGGGGCACAAGCTCCAGACTTCACCACAGCAGGGTGCACGCAGGCCTGCCCCTCTCCTGCTACGCAGTTTTGCAGGTTTCCAGGGCTGGGCCTCCGAGCCGGAGGGGCTGGTGCCGGCCCCACCAAGCAGAGGAGAGAAAGCCGGTGTTCGGGCTGGAAAGTCTGCGGGGGCGGGGAGTGGGCCTGAGGAATCTCGCCACGCTGCTTTAGGTGTGCAAATCCAGCAGGGGGCTAGAGAGAAGCCACAAAGCAGCTGCAGACAGATGTGCAGCTTGTTCTCCAGGGACAGCACAAGCCCCAGCACCAGAACTCTGCCCAATCCTGCTCTGGGCCCCTGGGTTAGGGAGCTGGGGGCTCAACCTGCCCCACAGCAGCTGGACCTTCCTTTGTGCTTCCCTGCAACCACACATCCTCCATCTCCCACCCTAGTAGCAGGGGAAGCAGCAGAGCAGAACTAAGGGCCCCCAAAGCCTGGCACCCCACATTCCCAACTGCTGGTGGTCTTGGGGAAGGGACAGGAAACATCCTCCACACTCACCCCATGGCCCCTTCCCAGTGCCCTGCGCCACCATACTGCCTGGCACCAGTAGCCCCCAGGATGGACGGGACACGGACACTGCAACTGCTGCTCGGAGCCCCACCAGCTTTTTGGGGTGCACAGCCAGGCTGGGGAGAGGTCTGCTGGGCTTGGGGCAACTGCTGGCAGTCCCAGCCCAGCCTGGGTGCCTGCACTCACATTCCTCAGTCCCTGCTAGCCCAGGAGCATCACGCTGTGGCTGTGCTCCCTGCAGGACCTTGCAGTGCGGAGCTGAGTCAGGACTGTTTCTCCACCCTCCCAGCCAGCTCTGCTCTAAACCCTGCTGGAAAGGCAGAGGGGAGGCCAGGGGTCCCACTAGGATTGCTGCCTTGGGGCTAGGACCCAGGCCCAGACACGGGGCTGCCATGCCTGCACTCGCCCAGCGCCAGGACAGCCACAGGCGGGTTTATTCCCAGCACAGGGGTGAGGTGGGGAACACGGGGTGGGGTGTTCCCCCTCTCACTCAGCCAGGCCCCTGGGCACAACCTCCCGCAGAGCCCAGGCCGGGGGCTCCGCCGCTAACTCAACTCTGCCACCCAGTGTCGCTTCTCGGGGAAATGCCACAGTAATAAATAAGTGTAAAAAGAGACCGATGCACCTTTTAAGCAAAGGAAAACCATGGGGAGAGTTACAACCAGTGACTCGAGCACAGCCGAGGCGTACACCAGGGAGCAGGGGGCAGGCAGGGTGAGGCCCCTCGTGGGCTGGCCCCACAAAGCCGCCCTGCTCGGTGAGCCTGGCCTTGCTCTGCTGCACTCCTGGCTGTGCCAGGCAGCAGCTAGCGGGACAGGGGCGTCTGTTTGAGGGAGATGAGCACCGAGCGCATCCGCGAGACATCCTTGCTCTGCTTGCTGCTCTTGGGGTTGAAATCACAGAGCTGGGCCACCTTCTCCCACTCGGAGCCCGGGGTTTCCTCCTTGGACTCCTTCAGGAATGCTTCCTCCGAGGCCCTGCGGAGATGTTGAGGGTTGTGACTGGCAGATCCCTTTCCAAGGAGACCCTCCCCTCTGTCTGGGAACCCCTCATGTCCTGGCTTCTTGTCCCCTTGCTCCAGCCGATGAGCTCAGGATCCTCCGGGATCCAGAGACACACGATGCTCAAGGCTGCTGTTGGCTGCACTCCCCCAAGATATCGTTCATCCAGGGGCACGGGGGTGTCTGCCTGCTCCCAAGACTTCTCCACCCCCCAGAGCTGTCCCCCAAAAAGCACAAGACCCCACAGCTTTGCCTCTTCAACCAGCCCCCACAAGGGCATTTCCAGGAGCTCCACTTGCCTCCTAAGACTCCACCATTTGGAGACACTCAGCTGCAGCATCCTCCCTCCAGGACCTCACCAGGGCCCAGTACCTCCCAGCTTCCCCCCCTTCCCTTGGCTGGGCAGCCAGTGCTGGGGCCAGGACCCCCAGACCCTGTGGGGCAGGATACAGTCTATAAGAGGCACATACACATAGCCAATCACATCGGCGTCCGGCTGCTGGTAAAAGGCTTTGTCAGCGATCCTAGCCCCCGAGGCACAGAGAGAGAGAGAACGCAGAGCAGACAGGCAGGCAGAGGGTTAGAAAGAGAGAAACAGAGAGGGGGTTAGCGTCCTCCTGCAAGAGTGTGACCATCACAGCATACACGGCACCAGGAAAACCTGCCGGTGACAGCAGGGCTGCGCAGACAGTGCCCCAAACCTGCCCTGATGCGAGGCCCACACGAGGGGCAGGAGGCACTGAGATCCCACTGTGATCCCAGTGTGGTCCCAGCCAGGGTGGCTCTGCACAGCCACCAGAGCCGCTCAAAGCCCCGGGGCCTCTCCCCTTGCCTGGCAAAGCTCCGTCCCCGCAGGGCTGGGCCCCGCTGTGGGGCAGAGGCCCCCAGACATCCCAGGAAGGCAGATCTGGCTGCACAGCAGCTCCCGTTGCAGCCCTTGCAGCCACGCTGAGCCTAACATACCTGTTGTTTGCCCAGTTCTTCTCCATCTGCTCATTCTGACGCAGGTTCCACTCCTCCAGGTCCTTCTTGGCCTTCTCACGCCATTCCTGCTCAGTCACCTTTGATGCCGCATCTAAGGCCAGGGCGAGACAGACCCCATCAGCCAGCTGGGCAGCCCCTTGGCAGGCAGGACAGCTGCAGCCCCCCAGGCCTGTCCCTGATCCCAACTAGTACTGTCTGAAAGGCGTCACTGCCCCAAGGACAGCAGATCCTTGGCAGGGGCACCCACAGGGCATGGGGCACGAGACACCTCTCTGGGATGCAGCAGGGTCACCGCCAGGTGAGGGACCCCGAGGGCCCTGACTGCCATGTCACAAGGTGCCACGAGCGTGGCCACACACAGCCTTGGGTCTCACCCAGCTCCTCGAGGCGCTTCTTCTGCTCCTCCCTCCACTTGCGGATGCTCTCAGGTTCCTGGGTCAGCCGGTCAGCCTTGGCTATGGCTGCGTAGGCATCTGTGGGGCCGTTGGACTCCTGCAGGACACAAGCACCTCACCATCAGCACCAGCTCCTCCCACAGCCCAGCCCAGCCACCTTGAAGGGCTGGCAGCAGGGCAGGACTCCACGCTCCCAGCACTCGGACAAGCCAAGACAGGAGGTAGGGAAGGTGACAGCCTGGGACATCTGGGACAGTGTCCCCAAAGCGCTGCTCAAGCTGCTGTCCCAGCTCCCAGGCCCTGCCACCCAGAAAGACTTCCCAGCATTCCCCTCCTTGACTTGCTGCTCACTGCCAACACAGCTCTCGCATCCCCTGGGCAGCCCCACAGCAGAGGACAGCCACCAGCTTTGTGACATGCTCCTGTCGTGGTTTAACCCCAGTTGGCAACTGAGCACCACACAGCCGCTCGCTCACTCCCCCCCGGTGGGATGGGGGAGAGAATCGGAAGGGTAAAAGTGAGAAAATTCATGGGTTGAGAAAAGAGTAGTTTAGTAATTGAAATAATAGCATAATAATAATAATAATAATTGTAATGGAAAATAAAACAACGAGAGAGAGGAGAAAAAAAAAAACAGGGAAAGGAAAAAGATTGATGCAACCGCTCACTACCCGCTGACCGACAGCCAATCAGTCCCCAGGCAGCAATCGCTGCCCCCCGGCCAACTCCCCCCGGCTTATATACTGAGCATGACGTCACATGGCATGGAATATCCCTTTGGCCAGTTTGGGTCAGCTGTCCTGGCTGTGCCCCCTCCCAGCTTCTTGTGCACCTCCTCACTGGCAGAGTATGGGAAGCTGAAAAGTCCTTGACTTAGTATAAACACTGCTTAACAACAACTAAAACATCAGTGTGTTATCACATTATTCTCATGCTAAATCCAAAACACAGCACTGTGCCAGTTACTAGGAAGAAAATTAATTCCATCCCAGCCGAAACCAGGACAGCTCCCCACCAGCACCTGGCTTCCCTGGCCCTGACTTGGGCCGAGGCAGCTCCAGGACTGAGTGTCATTACAGGCTTGGCCACAACAGACAGGGACAGCCCAGGTGAGAGGCAGAGCCCAAGGGAGGTACAGCTCTCTGCCTCCGAGCCGAGCTGCCTGTGTGGCTCCTGCCAGGCCCAGCACCACGCTGGCTCAGCACCTCTCCTAACACCTTCCGCTGGCCAGGATGCCCAGCCTGACACCGAGCTCAGCAATGGGATTACGGCTTTCCTCCAAGATTCCCAATCTAATTAAGTCTGTCCCATCTCTAATGTGATTATCATCCCATAAACTAGGCACGGGCAATGCACATGCCACACTGCTAGGCACTGAGTGGGGCGAAGGGCTTGTCAGATGCTGGCACAGCTTCTCCTGTAGCCAGCAGAGCTGGGCTTCGGGCTCCCAAAGAGAGCTGACACCCAGGCGGGTGGCCCCCATGAAACACCCTTGGCCATGGGGCAAGTGAGTTTAATGGGAGGTGCTGCCAGGACTTGGCAGCAAGGCCACAGCAAAGCAAGTGTCCCATGGCAGCCCTGTCCTGCCTCTGGACTCTAAGAGATGCTCCTGACTGCCCCGGAGGCCTCCAGGAGCTACCCAGGCTGGAGAGAGGGGGCTTCTGTGGGGAATGGAGGATTTGTCATCTGCTCTTAGGGCCCAGGCACTCCTTCAGGACACAGGCCACCTGCAAACAGATTTGGGGCAGGTCATGGCAGGTGGGACCAATCTTCTCTTCAATGAGGGGTGAGAATGGAGCAGCCAGGACTCCCCCATGAGACCCAGACCTTCCCAGGAGCACCATAGCTGTTCTGGGGCTGGATAGCAAAGTCCAGTCAATCCTGGGGGCAGAGCAGCAGAGTGCTGGCCCCATACCCACCCAATCCCCCTTAGCATTGCTGAGCCAGGGCAAGGGGCTGAGCTCTCACCTGAAAGACATCTCCATTGACAGTGGCTCCTCCATTCTGGAAACCAGCTAGAGAAAAAGGAAGAGAGAAAGACAAACACAACTATGGCAGCTGCAGGTGTTCCCAGAGGGGCTGGTGTTCATGAAACTGAAGCAAATCAGTTCCTGGGAGTTTGGCTGTGCCATTTCCAGCCCAGCACACCCATCCACAACAGCCCCACATATGTGGGCCAGGCCCCATGGTCTCCTGTCCTTGGTGGGATTCAGCCAGCACTTCTCTCTCTCCCAGACAAGCCTCTTGGGGCATTTATGTCTTTATGGCGTTTTCACTGGTGTTTTATCTTATCTGAAGATTACGGAAATTGTTCCAGGCACGGGGCTGGACACAGGCAGGTGCTCTGACTGTAGAAAGACAACCTGACCAACCCCAACCTGCAAGCAGCTAGGCAGAGGCTGCCGATGGACACAGACAGCTGACCCAGAAATGTCAGCTGAGTGCCCAGCAGCACAGGGCTGCGACGGGAAGGCAACCCTGCCAGGGACAGAGCCCACAGAAACACTGCAGTGTGCTCCACCAGGAGAGGAGGGTAGGAGGGCATGCCAAGGTCCTCGAGAGCCCACCTGGGGGCACGTCCCTGGGACGAGCTGCAAGTTAGGGCTGGGAATGAGGCACCACTGAAACCCACAGCTGGGGTACAGCCCCATCTCCCCCCCAGCCCAAGCTGCACACCAGGGCCACAAGGCCAGCCCCGTGCAGGGCTCTCCGCTGCTAGGCAGAGAAGAGGCTTTGAAGGAGGCAGACTCTAGGCTCTGAGCTGCCACAGCTCTGATGACCACAGGGCTTCTACCGGTCAGCTAGCTCCAGGCACAGGCAGTTGCACAGCCACAGTGCAGCTCAGGCAAGCGCCATCCCCACAGTGCCCCCCCAGCCACAGTGCAGCTCAGGCAAGCGCCATCCCCACAGTGCTCGCCCCCACGGTGTGGCTCCGACTACACCCAGCTCCAGCCTGTCTGACTGCATTTATCACCACAGCTGTCAACACCTCGCTGGGCCCAGGTCTGCCTCCGCAGCCCTGTGTGCGGAGAGGTGAAACCACTGCTCCACAGCCAGCACAAGGAGGCCCTGTGGGCCTGGGTTAGGGGAAGGAGTCAGAGTACTGTGGCAGCAGCGTCCCTAAGTCCATGTGGAGAGCAGACCCCGGGCCCCTGCTACGTACCAAAGGCCCCACGGACTGGAGGCAAGAGATCAAGATTAGCACCTTCTACCTGCAGGGCCTGGGACCACAATGTCCCCAATGGAAATGCCTTCCATTTTGCACCCCAAAGGGCTCTCCTGCCTGTGGGGACAGTGACAGGGTTGTCATTGCTCCTCAGCTCTGCCTGGATGCCTCTCACTTTGCCCTAGCTGGGGGCACTGAGACACAGAGACAAGGGTCCATCCAACCCAAGGAGCCCAGCCTGAGCACACGGGGGAGGAATAGCCCCACAGCTGGCAAGTTCCAGCTCAGGGTTCCCCCCACATCCTGAGGCTTGAGAGGGAACCCCAACATCAAGCCCTTTGGGACCAAGCACAGGCCCTGGATAGTCCTTGTTGGGATGTAGGCCTGGTCCATTGGAGAACCCCATCACCTGCCCATTGGGGATGCAGCATGGACCCCATCACCCACTGGGGGTGCAGTGCATCCCACGGGGAACCCCAGTCCCACGGGGGGTGCAGCCTGGCGGGCACCCCTCCCTGTCCTCGGGGCAAGAGGGGGCACAGTCCTCCTTTACACCCACGGGGTGGCAGCCCCCCTCCGTGCCCACCGGGCGCGCAGCCAGGAGAACCCCGCGGGCCCCCGGCCGTGCCAGCCCGGCGCAGCGCGGCGCTCACCCGGTTCCGGCGGGGCTGCCTGCCCGGC
>NW_008796044.1:9483808-9498249 GCF_000699145.1 Aptenodytes forsteri | reverse complement strand
CCTGCCGGCCTGCGCCGGGCCGTGGGGTACGGGGCTCACTGGGAGCCGGGGCAGGCCTCGCCTGGAGCGGGCCCGTCAGTGCGGGGGTGTCAGGCCGGGCCTGAGCGGGGGGCGAGAGGAGAGAGTCCCGTGGTCTCGGTCCCGGCGGGGGCAAGGGTGCTCCCCGCGGGGGCGAGTGAAGCTCCTGTGTGGGGCTTGGGCTCCCCGGCCTTCGGACTCTCCCGGGCTGGGGCCTCGGTGAGGGGACGGCCGGTGCTATGCGTGCTCGGAGCGCTTCATTAAGAATGGTGTTCTGTCATCGCTAACTGGGGAGGCAGGAAGTGACTGCTGAATAAACCCCATTATCTCCGTACGGGAAAAACTCTATGGTAAGTCCCGGCCATTTTAATTAGGTAGTCTGAAAAATTCCCTTTCTTGTCGTTAGTGATGAATGGGAGAACCTTTCCTGGTGTCTTGGGAGGGTTAGCTAGTGGGTTTCTATGGAATGTGGTTTCTCAGAAAATTGTTTCTAACCCTCACTGTTTGGTAATGCCTACTGGGGGGAGGCCACTGGGGATTGTAATGATCTAATCTTGCTGTCTGCTGCATAACATGGGCTGGGTTGCTTAACCTTTGGTTTGCCAGGGCCTTGGGGCTGTGCAGCAGTTGAATAATAATAAAAAACCCCTAATCTGCAGGTGTGGCTTGTTGGGGAGAAAACAGTGCTGTGGAGCTGAAATACTTGGGGCTGCTCAGTGAGAAGTAATTAAACATGCTGGCCAATGAAAATTATCTTCAGGTGTCTTGGGCTTCTTTCTGAATTGTAGGGTATCATGTGGTGTTCCTTGGATTGCAGAGTTTTTTTACAAATACGTATTTTCTTTCAAGAGTAGTTTGTCTGATTTTGTTGCTTCATATTCACTTTTTAAGACTGTGCTTTGCATTTTTTGGTGTGATGTCACTGTAGAGTTATAGGGCTTAAAGGGACTTCAGAGGCATCCAGCCTGGTCTTTCACAGCTGAGATAGGTGCAGATGTTCCTCATTGTTCCAGACAGATATTTTGCCCCTCTGAGCCAGGGGGATTTAACAACCTGCTGAAGTAATTAATGTACTGCAGTGTTTCTCTGTGACTGTAGTTATGAGGAAACTTATTTACAGATATCCCCTCTAAATCTTTGCTGCAAATTAAGCTGGTTGGGCAACCTTAACTTACAGACAAAGGAGGCAAAGCAATGTTAACAATTGCTTTCCCAGTGCTACCGTTTCCCTGGTAAGTGTATGAGGTTTAAGCCATTGCCTTATGCTGCACATATATATGTGCAAAAACTGTCCTCCAGCTCCTATTCTGTTGCTGTAAGATATTGTAGTACTTATTAATCTACTGAATCTGGACAGATAGGACCAGCTGCACTCACCAGTGTCCCTGTTACTATTTTCAAAACCCTGTGGGCAGCTGTGAAACTAAAGAATCCTGTTTCCTAATGCTACCTGGTATTGCCATGGACAGCAGGCTGGGGGCTGGAGGGGAGGAGAAGGAGTCAGAAGGAGGGATTCAGGTTTTAGTTCAGCTTCCTGTTGAGCCCTGGTGTGACCTGTTGAGCCCTGGTGTGAAGTGGAGGAAAATGCTCCTTAGACTATAAAGGGGAGAACTTTTTCAGTTAGAAGACAGCTACTGTCCAGAGCCTGGTGTGAAAGCTGTAGTCCAGAAAGCTTCAATATCAGGATCCTCTCATTCTCTTGTCCTGTGGGGATTAGCTTTTCACCAGGGCTGGGCTAGTGACAGACTTCACTGGTGAGTCCTTCTCCTTTGGTATTTCACACCTGGCTGAAAGGGGCTCAGGTGTGCAGTCCTGCTTCTTTCTTTGAAATGAGATAGAGTAAATCAGTCCACCTGGAAAAGTTTTTTTTTTTTCTTGTTTCCTTTAACTGGACTCTGTTAAATAGCATTTGCTGTTTGGAGAGGATAGCTAAGTCTCACTAAAATCATTTGTACATTGCTATTGCTGCAAAACACTGCTACAGTTAGCTTGTAAACCTTTCAGGGATTCCTGCTGTCTTTGCAGGGAACACTTAGGTGTTTTCAAACATAACTTTACACTTCTGTTGTGATGCACTATCATAAGCAATTTGTACAATATTCTGTGGTGGCAGAGCATTGTACTTCCGCAGAAGGCGGCATGCCACTGCAATGTGAATAGAGCAGAAGAGCGAACTAGGAAAGAAGGGAGTGGGGATAACAAAGATGAGGTAAGCAATAGCAGAAGGCCCTCAGTAGTGTTATAGTTAAATGGAGAGCAAGAGCCATAGACTGCCATTCATCCAGCAAACAGCTGTTCTGGGTGAAGATGCTGTTGCCCTACACTGTTTATCCTACTTCTGCTGGAAACTGCTCCTTCCAAGGTAGAGAGGTGAATGCCTGCTGTCCTGTTTGTGGCCCAAGCCATCAGGGTTACAGTTTAAATACATACTTTGCCATTAATTCCACTAATGTTTGCTTGATGTGTTTTGGTAGTACTCATATAAACAGCTCTGCTGGCAGAATGGTGAAAGTAGCAGCTCTCTTCCTACTGAAAGGGCTGGAATAGGATAGTTGTCTGCCACTCTGCTATGGCAGGTTAATGGAGTAAAAAAAAAAAGTGCCAATATGGAGAGATAATTGGGATAAACTTGAAATAAAAGCAACAAAGCACTCTTGCGTGCTTTCAGCCTCCCATTTACTGCTGAAGCATTGGCTAATGTAAAGGAATAAAAGCATCTAAATTTTTCATCTGTCAAGACTTGGCTGTCTTGACAGCTGTAGAGAGAAACTTGATGTGAACAGCTTAAGAAAGCTGTGGAGATACAGTTCCATTTGGGAGATGGAAAAAACAGCAGAGCAGCTTTTGTAGGATCTTGTTATTGATCTGTGCCCATTACACTTGGGCTGATGTCTAATGTTATAATATGCTAATGTAAAGTAATGGAGTGTTATTCGCAAAGGAAAAAGTTAGCACTCACAATACCATCTCTAACTTCAACTGGGAAAACCAAAATGCTCAGGACTGACAACATCTCTAATTTAAAGAGGAAGGGGGAAACAAAAACTCCAGGCATCTTTCCTACTCAGTGTATTGTGTATCGATCAAAACCCACATAAAGGCATTTGCTGTAATATGCAAAGAGAAACTCTTGGTAAAGGCTTTTTTGCTGCTTGAAGTCAGATGTTCTTTACCCTTGGAAACATAATTCTCTGGAATTTGGCAGTGGGTTGGGAATTAAGAGCAGTGCCAGTTACAGTCCTGTGGATTTGCATCTCTTATGCTGTGTTTCAACATATGAGCGTATCTGCAGAGGGAACAATTTCGTAAGTCCAGTTTACAACCTTTGTCCACTCAGGGGTATTCCTTCTGCCTTTGAAGTGTGGAATTGTGCTTTCCACTACTTCAGTACTGAGAAGATTTTAGCATTCTGAGCACTCTCAAAGGTGAGAGATGCAAATAACTATATCCAGCAGCAGCTTCAGTATGTTTTAGGATAGCACTCTGCTTTGAGTGGTGTTTGAGAAGGCAGTGTTGAACTTTACTGGCATTTGTGGTACTTAATATTTTGTTTTCTAAATATTATCCACTGTCTTGAGCTTGGATGTACATTTATTTGAAGGTTTGAGGGTGCTAGTTTAATGGGATTAATTTTAAGTACGGGGAACCTTATCTTTTTATTACTTACTATGTCTGTGTAAGGTACATGCTCTTTGAGGCACCTAATGAGAGACTACAGTGAGTAGGAAACTAGCAGTTAGTGACTGATTTGAAGATACTGTTTGTTCTCTTAGCCTTAATGATACTAAGAACGTGCTCCTCTGTCTGGCATGTGAATAATGCAGTTTGCAGCTAGCCATGAGATTCATCAGAAATGCTGTAACTGGTGCAGTGGAAATGATGTGTTGTTTCAAGCTTCTAACCTGTTTCTGTGACTAAGGTGAAGCAGTGGCCATAGAAGGTACTGAGATAACAGTATAAATAGTTGTTGGGAGTGATAATGAACAGTATCGGTGTTTACCAGCAAGTGTTGTCTAAACTGGCAGTTGAACTGTCTTCCTGCAGTTCCTTACATCGCATGCAAGTCATTCTGAAACCATACATGTCTTCCAGAACATCCTGGAACTGTAGTGTGTCTGTCTTATGGAGCATGTCAAAGTAATGTTCAAAAAGGTGTTCGGTTTTAAAAGCTGCCTTTACACAGGCAATTTTTTTCCTGCAATGTTTAATTGTGCAGCTTCATTGATCAGGAGTAGTGGGAGCGCTAGGCACGGTGCTGCTGGGGTGGTTTTGTCACTTCTGTTTTGTGTTCAGAGCAACTGTATTAAGATGCTAAGAAAAAAAATGTAGATTTGCCTCCACAGAGACGTGCTGTTGTAGAAGACTGAGATCTGACCAACAGCAGTGTGCCTGTCGGTGTAACGATGGTCAGGAAGGGGTGAAGTTAGCTGGCCTCTGTGGAGCTCAGTAGGTCTTGCAAATGCTGCAGTGATTCAGTGCTCATTAAATGTTTGTTCTGCATGGTTGTTACTTTCGTGCTGCTTTCTGACCTAAAACTTCTAAAGTGTTTTGCATAATTTAAAAAGGAGGGAATGTTCAGTCATGAAGCCCTGTTATTAGTGCTGAGTGATAATCCAGACATTTAGAGACAAAGGCATGAATGAGTTTCTGAATCTTGTAAATTTTGCAAACACCAGCAGAATTTCCAGGGTGTTAAGGAATGGTGATCAGAAGACTTTCAAGGCTTTGAAATACACAGATTGTGACTCCATTGTAAAATCAAATAATTGAGTAAATTGCAGGTGTTTTTTAAGATGTCCTTCTAAAAGGACAATGAAGTGCCTTCTGTAGGAGTTTGGGGTAAAAAAAAAAAATCAGAATACAAACCCAAAATTTTACTCAGTGAAACACATCTTTAAAGAAAGATAGTTAAAATAAAACACTAAATCGTGAATCTGAGTGATAAACAAAGGTATTCTGGCAGCAACAGCTGAATTCACTGAGCTTCGTTTCTTCTGTAGTGCTCCCTTGCAAGGCTTGCTCTTGCAAGGCTTGCCGCAGACTGACTTTTTAATAAATATTTATACACCACTGGGCAGTGACTTGAAGTGCTTTTTTCTGAGCGACTGCAATCACATAGTTAATGTCAGCAATGCTTTGAACAGTTTGGTTCTGTACAGCAGAATGAAACAATGATTTTTGCGCAGTAGACTGGGGGGAAAGTGGAGATCTATGGAGACTTCATGAGAAAGAAGCCAACAAATGCTCAGAAGTTTGAACTGAGCCCAGAGATTGAATAGGGCATTTGTGCACAGCGTGACTCGGGTGGAAATAGCATGTGGAACGTATGGATGGGGGCAGGGAAGGGAATAGATGCACCATCCTTCTCCAGTAAAAAAACAGTTCAGTGCGTTCTTAAATGGTCAGCTTGTCAAGACTGCCTCAGGGGCTTTTAAATGAAGCAAGAAATGGGGGAGATGATGAGCAGAATTAAATAGGATTGCTAACAATGAATTGGATCACAAGGTATAATAGAAACTACGCACAAGGATTTATATCAAGTCACTGCTCTGTGTTTGCTGTCATCATAGGCTGCCTCCTGCAGAAAAGCTATGCTTTGCTGTGTGACAGACACAGGGAGCAAAAGTTCCCTGCTCTTTGCCAAACTCCTGCATGGCTGAGATCTTCTCAGGTAAGATCAGGCAGGCAGAGGACAGGCAAGGCTCTTGTGTAGTTCAGCTCATACAACCTCTGTAGGTCAGCACGCTCCACCTGTCACAGTGTGTAGCAGTCCAGTGGGAAAGCAGCCTGTTTTGCTTCTCATCTCAGTCCCTGAGCCACTGAGGGAGGTGCACCTGCTGTAGTGTTACACCAGCTGGCTGGGGGCGGGGGGAAATCCACCAGGTGAGAACATGAAGCATTAAGAATCTGTGGAGTTCTCTTGTCAAGAATGACCTTGCTGGAGAAATTGTCGTATTTCAACAATCTCTTTATATCACCAGCACATTTTTATGTTGAATTTGTTATGCTGCTTGTGACAATTATTGTCATTGCTTCTGCCATCTTGTATCCAAGCTAAATAATTGTTTCTGAAGGTATAACTGTTTTCTTGGTTTTCTGTAGCCCAGTTACACAAAAAACCAACCAAACAACTTTTTACTCCTTTTAATTTTAAAATGACAGTAGTTTCCTTCAAAATTGCCAGTGTTAATGGTGTTACCTGTAATGATCTTTCACTGACCGATTCAAAGGATTGTTAAAAAGATAGTGGCAGCATGTTTGTGGCTTTATGCTTTCCTATGAAAGTGTGTGCTTCAGTTCTGTGGTGATGGGTGGGGTATACAACCCTGAAATGTCTGTTCAAACACCTTACAGTGAGTGGTGTGGGGAGCGATGTGTCTCTGTGGCACAGTGACAGGGATGTTCACTTCAACAAAGATTTGCCTCCATTCAAGAGGTGCTGACGTGGCTTCCTGTAATAACAAATACTGTTGTTTGATCTCTTGTGCAGAAGTTCTGATTGGCACAGGGTTAAAATACGCCTTCCCAAACATTGATGTGAGAGCCCGGTGGCTTTGATGTCTGCTGATGTGTTTGGACTATGTTTTCTGTTTTGGGTCCTGTCTGTGTTGGACTGGATTTTTTTTTTTTACTATCGAATCCCCCGTGATGCTGGAAAACACTACCTTTGTTAGTGCCTGGCTCGTTTTAGTCTCTATTTATGTTTGCAGTGAGTGAAGTAAGGGTCATCTTGGGTTTTCAGAAATGCTTTGTCTGTCTTTTAAGTTGATGCTTTGAGGTGATGTTCGAGGGCATCTGCCTGGCATATCCTTTCAGAGTAAAATTTGTGGGCAATATTATGTTAGACTCTTGACTGGGCTGAGCGCAGCTGTAGTAACAGACCTTGGGCACTGCTGAGAATTGGCTAATGCTGAAAGAGTGCAAAGGCCTGTTTGAGGCCTCCTGTGTGTTTATGGATTTGGGTTGGCTCAGGTTGCTCTGCTCTTAAACTGAGAGCAGAGCACTTTAAAAAAAGAGTATTGTGGTAATGTGTCGTGGTAACTCCTGTCTGTGCTCACGTGTTGCAAAGAACAGTAAAAATACAGCGCTTCCCTGGCACTCATCTGCTTTTATTTTCCTTCTTTAGGACTTGACGGGCATAGAGTCCATGGACCAATGTCGTCACACACTGGAGCAGCACAACTGGAACATAGAGGTACCACTGCAAATAAGATTTGTAGCGGTTTCCAGGTACCTGGATTAAACAGAGTACTCTGTGGGGAGAGGAGGGGCCCCTACCTGTAAGATTTAGCTTGTCAACCCCTGAATTTACACTAGTAGCTCTTTATAACAGTATCTTGATACATCTGGAGAGCTGGTTTCAGAAGTACACTGCAGAGTTGTTATGGCTGCGAACAATCACTTGACTGGCACGTTGTGTAACTTCCCGTAGTGTGTGTGTGCAGGCTGCCATGGAGAAGCCTTTCCATACAGAAAAGAGTGTTGGCGGTTACTGTTTGTAATGAGTTGTGCTTATCCAGTGCTCTGGGGCTGTGGACAAATAATACCCACTGTTAGTGTCCAAAGTATAAAAAAGAGATTTTCTGCCATCCTTAAATGTCTGAAACCTCCCTTTGCTCTTTCTTGTGTCTAAGGCAGCTGTACAGGACCGACTGAATGAGCAAGAGGGTGTCCCAAGTGTCTTTAATCCTCCTCCGTCGCGGCCGTTGCAGGTCAATACAGCTGACCACAGGATCTACAGCTACGTTGTCTCAAGGCCACAGCCAAGGGCAAGTTATCTTACAGTGGATTTTGTCCTGTTTCTTGGGTGACTCTTTGAACAACAGAACTTGCAAGCAGGGAAAGGAATTGTTTTCTTTGTATGCTGTTATCTCCTTTCTAAATATTTTATCTTCTGAAAACAAAATGTAGAACTATTCCTTCAGCCTCTATTACTACTGTGGATATTTTCTCCACAGTGTGATTCACAGTATGAGACAACCTTCTTTGTGTCACAGAATGTCTTGCTGTGGCGTAGTAAAGCTTTTTGATCAGTTCAGTTGGAACAAAGGACTGTCCCCTCCTTATGGCAGAGTGATAATATTTTTTCTTTTTACAGCCCCCCTAAAGTGTACAGATAAACTTGAATACAGTATCAATTACTTGCATTAATGTTTCACAAACAAATTTGCATGAGCACCTGTAAGACTCAGTGCTGTTAATCCCTTTGTACTGTTAAGAAAATTAGCACAGAGCAAAAGCATTGCTGCTTGAATAGTCAGTGACACTGGTTTTCAGACATGTCACATTGAATTTTGAATGAACCATGTTAGTCACCTAAATTTAATTTGACATGTCCGAAGCCATGACATATTGCTGAGCTTTTTTTCAGTGGTTAGAGCACTGATAGTCCCCTGTGTGCTTGATGCTGGTGGACACTTTGCTTTAGCAGGCCTGTTCCTGGGGTGGAGACTGTTCTAATTCTTTGTTTGTGATTGCAGGGCCTGTTAGGATGGGGTTACTACTTCATAATGCTTCCATTCCGATTTACCTATTACACATTACTTGATATCTTTAGGTAAGTACTTTTTTTGTACTGACTCATGTATTGACTGCATCAAGGCACACTCTAGCTTAGATTTGGCTGTACCTCTGTCACTTGGATCTTAAATGGAAAATCTGCCATTAGACTTAATTTGCTCAACTGGTTTTATCTGTAGCCTTGTAAAGTTCCTACACTGTTTAGTAAGAAATAAATCTTGCAGCTCTGTAAATGAAATATTTAATTGGAGTTCTAACTCCACGTGGCTTTACAGTTTGAGTGCCACGCAAAGGGGATGCAAAACAGTGTCAAACTGTCCGGTCTTCTTGGACAAACAGCTTGATCAGAACCACGTCCCGCTGGGCTGCAGGTTAACCTGCCCTAATCCCTGTGTGTTACTTGGCAAAACCCAAACTGTAAACACCTTTGCTTTTTCCCCTTTGGTGTCTGTTGCCTCTTCTCCCTTTACTGCCCCGAAGGGCTAGTTCATCTTGCCTCCTTACAGCATCGGTAGAGAAAAGGGAATGTTAAAAGGTGGTAAACATCCAGCAGTCCTGCCATTTGTGTTTTGGCGATTTCCCCTGTTGTATTACTTTTCCCCCCCCCTTAAAGACTTTTCCAAAGTTCAGTGTAACTTCTACGCATCAATAGAACGAAACATTGATATCTGCTTTGCAGTTAAGCTTTTTCAGCCTCAGAGGAATGACTGTTTCTTCTGTCTTCATTGGACTCCTAGTGTAATGTTCTCTTTCTGCAGCTCTTTGCACTCTGGAATTGTTAGACTTGGAATAGCAGAAATGCAGTTTTCAAACAAAAAACAAAGTGGACAAAACTGTGTGGCTTTTAACAGCCTGTCTTTGACTAAATTCCTCAAACCTCATACTGTTGGTGTGGCTTATGCCTGACGCTTCAGAGGAAGTCGAAACTGTTAATCACACAGAATTCAGATACTTGCTGATGCCTGGCATGAGATAATATTTGACTTGAGGTTTCTGTAGCAATGGTATCAGTTTGGAGCAGGTGGCAGTTTAGGTTGTGATTATAAATGTTCAAGGGTCTCAGCTGTGACTTTTTTCCTCCTTATGAATACCAGTGACTGTCTGTGGAAAAGAAAATCTGTCCTTCAGAAAGTCAGTAAGCTGAATTTCCAGTGTCCTTTGCTTCCTTCCTAGGTTTGCTCTGCGTTTTATACGCGCTGATCCTCGTAGTCGGGTCACTGACCCAGTGGGTGACATTATTTCGTTTATTCATATGTTTGAGGAAAAATATGGGAGAATACATCCTGTCTTCTACCAGGGAACTTACAGCCAGGTCAGTGTCACATGTTGGTGCATAGATCCTGGGGAGATGGAGAGTGGTGATTTTGCCAGATGGTATCAGGGCCTACATGGCAAAATCACTTTTCATCTAAAAGCCCAGCGTTTGTCCCAAAACTCTCTAACGGGGTAATGGAGAGCAGAGAACAAATGTATTGGAAAACCAGTGTCTGCCAGGCTTGATGGCGTGCCAAGCCTGCAGAGTTGGAAAGCAAAGCTGCTCTGACTGTTCCTCGACCGTCTGTATGGCTCTGTAGCCAACAGCTATTCTTTGTAATCCTGCCTTTGTTTTTATAAACTGATGTGGTATGCCAGAGTCTGTCCTTCTGTTCACCAAATTGGGATTGGCTGGCTGGGCTTGTATTATAATGCAACTCCAGAACTTGGTGCAGGACCTCAAAATTGAGAGAGGGAGCCCCTGAAGAAATTATGGGAGGTGAGAGTTCCATACATTAGATCTGGGCTGATGGTGCCCTCTGTAAAAGAGGGATGTCCCAATGGGTACTGCCTCTTCTGCAGCTTCTCTTAGCCTAGCCGAGCGAAGGGCCTCCTGCAGTGCGTCCCGGCAGACAGTTGGATCAGCACTGCTTCCTGAGTGGCAGAGAAGAATTTGGAGTCTGCATCTGCTCCGCGCTGCACAGCGATGCAGCTCGCCACCTCCGCAGATCTTCTAGGCCCCTCTGTCTTGCCTGGAATCCAAACTTAAATAACCACGGAATGGTTAGGCTACCAAAACTCAGTGCCAGTAAAACAGGGAGCCTATTGTGCACTTATCCTGCGGTCTTGTTAAGAAATGCTCTTGGGTGGGTGGAATCCAGAGACTGTAGATGTAAAAAGTTTTTTTGTTGTTTTTTTGTTTGTTTTTTGTTTTGTTGGGGCTTGCGGCATTATTGAGTTATCTCTTTTTAGTAGTGTTTTCACTTGATGTGGTCTGAAGATTGTGTCCTGTACCAGGCTAGAGTGGAAAGCTCAGCCTTGGCTGCTGTGAGTCTGAGGGATGAAGGAGGGCTCTTCACTGCCAGCTGAGTCTGGTGGGCGGTGGGGGGTGTCAGTCTGCGCAGCTTCCTACCTGGCTTCGCCGAGTTCACTGTTCTCCAAAGCCACATCCTGAAAGGAGTGTGAAAGAACACACTAGTAAGTAGCCCCCTTAAATGAGGGTTTAGTCAGAAGGTCTGACAGGTTCATCCTCCACTGCTGCTTCATTAAAACCACGCTAGTGGCAGAGTAATGGCCTGGGTAAATGTTGCTGAGCTGTGTCACACAAGTCTTGTGGGTGCTGCTTTCCCCTTGCCTAGAGACCCTGTAACTTTACCTCCTCTGCTCTTATGCCAAGGCACTGAATGATGCCAAGCGGGAGCTGCGCTTCCTGTTGGTTTATCTTCATGGAGATGACCACCAAGACACAGATGAATTCTGCCGGTAGGTAGGAGAGTTTTCCGAATAGTTATCTTTGCACTTTAAATGCGGCTTCATTCACATGATCTCTTCTCATCCCCTAGCAATACACTGTGCGTACCTGAGGTGATCACCCTCATAAACACTAGAATGCTCTTCTGGGCTTGCTCAACCAATAAACCAGAGGGATACAGAGGTGAGTGTGTCCCTTCTGGGCTTTACCTATCCCCTCCTGTCTCTGGAACAAGCCAAATGCTCTTTGACAAATTTACATGTGTGAAACACGCTGTTGGCTTTTGTGCAAGCAGACAAGACATTTCAGGATTGCATGGGGAAATATGTGTTGGTTTCCGTGTGATACCTCAGAGGGCCTGTTTGGATGCCAAGGAAATACCTTCTGCTCTTTACCTCCACTGTTCCATATGTTTCTGGGCAGTCCTAGTTGTGTGTTCTTTGCTGCGGGCATTCAAGCTGCTTTCAGTGCCTTGTTAATGGGAGTTAGTGGGTGTGTGCTGAGGATTAAACTGAGTGCAGAAATTAGTATCTAACTAGCTGTGCCCTTAACACTGGCTGGTATTGTGCCTGAGGCCAGGAGTGACTTGTTAGGTGCATTCTTTCCCTTTCTGAGACAGTCATGTTTACTCCACACCTAGTCTCTCTGTCTCCTCAAAAGTCCACAGTGAGGTCCTTTTAAGTACTGTCTTTCCAGAGCTGTTGATACCTGGCCTGCCAGCATTTTGGTAGGGTTTTCTGCAAATGGAGGCTTTTCCCAAGGTTCTGTTCGTGCCTCCTGAGTCGCTTCTGACCCTTCCTGTTTCACGGCAGGAGAGGCCAGGAGTTCTGGTATGAAATTTGGGTCATTCTTGGCTTCATAGTTCACTACCAGCTATCGACACCTTGAAAGAATGGATTTCTAAGGAGACATTCTTTTACTTATTGCTGTTTCATTGCTGCAATGCTTTGGAGTCACAGCCTAGAACGCAGAGCTGGAAGGGATCGTGGCCTTTCATTTAATCCATGGGGTGCTCTGATTTAGTTTCAAGGGCTCCACTGGTAATAATGGCTCCAAGTTGTGTGATGTGCCATGCATGTTTAAAGGAGGAGGTGGTCAGCAGCCATAGGTGAACAGTAACTTAAAAGCCCCTGATCCGCTCCATTCCCTGCCTCAAGACAGAGCCTGCCTCTGGCACAAACAACCTAATTTTGTTTGGAAATGTCCAGGATGGACACTGCCAAAACCAGGACAGTCCCCATGACAGTATTTTCCAGAGTCTGGCCATCCTTAATCATCTTAGCAAGTGTTTCCCTGTGCTTGACCTGTGTTTTTCTTCCTGCAGTTTAAACCCAGGGCTTTTTGTCCTATTCTGAATGGACATTCAGAGCAATTTACTTCCTTCCTGCTTGAATTAAAGAACCTTTTTGGTTACTTGAAAGCTTGTTTTTTCCCCTCAGTCTCTATGCTCCAAGCTACTTCCTCCCTTTGCTAATTTATAGGGTTTAGTTTGACAAAATGGAGCCTGAGGCCTTTTCTGCCTAGGAAGAGATAGTGGCTGTGGAAGCTGCTTTCCTAGGCCCTTGGTGATGGACAGTGTGCTGTACCCCTTGCTGACCCTTCTGGATGGGGCAGTTATGGTGATGTTTGTGCCTGTTTCCCAGTCTCCCAGGCTCTGCGAGAGAACACATACCCATTCCTGGCTGTGATTATGCTGAAGGATCGTAGAATGACCGTAGTGGGGCGCCTAGAAGGCCTCATCCAGGCTGATGACCTCATTAATCAACTGATGTTCATCATGGATGCCAACCAGACATACCTGGTGTCCGAACGCCTGGAAAGGTATGACGGGACCTGAGCCTCCAGTAATGCAGCCCTTGTGGAGGCAGACTCTGCTCTGCTCCCTTCCTCCCTCCAGACACCATATGTAGGCAGGTAGCTCAGCATTTCCCGTTCTGTAACGCAGCCCATGGGCTCTCCTCTTCCCAGTGGGATCATTGGTCCATAAATTCAGGCCACCCTGTAGCCAGGGAGCTGGATGTGTTGTCCATGCAGGCCCGCTACTGAAGGGTGGGTGTGAGTGCTCTACTGTTTTCCGCAGCTGGAGCACATCCTTAGTGTGCTGGAGCTTTGTAGGTAAAGCTTGGACAATAGCCAGTAGGAGCCAAGGGGGAGCAAAGGTGTTGCAGGCAGGAGGAGAGCTGGGGTCCGCAGTCAGTCGGTGAGCGAGTGCTGCTGCCTGGGCTGGCTGTCCTGAATTCTGACTGCGTTTCTGGTAGTACCTCGCGAGCACAAGCTCCAGTCCCTGGTAACTCTGTAGGGATTTGCAGGCTGCGCCTGAAGCAGGATGCCACCTTCTGATCTTCTGTCTGCCCCTCCTCTGCCTCATGGTCTCTGGGGGGGACCCAGTAACATGTTTTGATACCTCTGGCTTCTGAAATGTGCAAGGAATCACCTGAAGGAGATAAAACTGTAAAGAGTCTGAAGTATGAGGCAGAAATCCTGGGCACTGCTTATGTGCTGTCTGTCCTCTCTGTCAAGCTGTAGTGGGTGAGAAGTCTTTTGTGTTGAGTTCATTTCCACTCAACCTAGGGAAACAGTTTGTGTGCTAGGGACTGTAGAGACTCGGTTTGTCTTTTAGGAGCTCGTGGTACTCTAAATGAGGTATTACCTGATGTGTGTGCTCCTATGAGTTTGAGGCTGTACCTGCACCCTCGGGTCTGCCATCAGCCTGCTGTGCCTTCACTTTAGGGCCTGCTAGCCCTGACTGCTTCCTGCTCACGTTTGCAGGGAAGAGAGGAACCAAACCCAAGTTCTGAGGCAGCAGCAGGACGAGGCATATCTGGCATCCTTGCGTGCGGACCAGGAAAAGGAGCGCAAGAAGAAGGAGGAACGGGAGAGGAAGAAGAAGAAGGAGGAGGAAGTGCAGCAGCAAAAACTAGCAGAGGAGAGGCGGCGACAGGTGAGAGCAAACTGACTGCTGGAGAGGATGCTGTGTCCTGTCAGATGCTCATGTTGTGTAGGAGCAGTGCCTGCAGTAGGGCTTTCTTGTCCTGCTGCTTGCTGCTTCTCTCTAAACTGGAGAGGTATGGATTTGATGGGTGGACTGTCCGGTGGGTGAGAAATTGGTTAGATGGTCGCATCCAGAGGGTAGTGGTCAAAAGCTCAATGTCCAGATGGAGGTTGGTGATGAGTGGCG
>NW_008796044.1:9479582-9482968 GCF_000699145.1 Aptenodytes forsteri | reverse complement strand
GTGGTGGATGCCCCACCCCTGGAAACATTCAAGGTCAGGTTGGACGGCGCTCTGAGCAACCTGCTCTAGTTGAAGATGTCCCTGCCCACAGCAGGGGGGTTGGACTAGATGACCTTTAGAGGTCCCTTCCAACCCAAACCATTCTATGATTCTGTGATTGTCTTGCTCGGGGCTGGAGCATCCTCAGAGCCTCCTGGAGCAGCTGTGCTGCAAGGGACAAGAGTAAAGGTCGGTTCAGTGCATGCCCATTGCTCCTGCTCCCTCCTTACTTTACAGACGCTGCAGGAGGAGAAGGAGCGGAAGTCCGAATGCCTCCCACCTGAACCACATCCTGATGACCCAGAGAGTGTTAAGATCATTTTCAAGCTGCCTAACGATTCCAGAGTGGAGCGGCGATTCCACTTCACACAGTCATTGACGGTGAGCTTGGGGCAGAGCTGGTGGGCTTCCCAGAGTAAAAGAGGGTCAAGAGATTCTCCAGGTGGCTCAGCAAAGATTTGGTTCCATTGGACTTTGCCAAATGGTGACCTTTGAGAGCCTTCAACAGGCAGAGTTGTTCCTGGGTAAGGAAAGTGTCTTGGGGCCTGGTCCCACCAGTGTAGAAGAGAGAGATTAGAGAGAAAAAAAAAATGGAAGAAACTTTTTCTTCTCCTGAAAAGCTGAGGCTCTTGTTGCTCCCTATTAAATAAGAGTGTAGGAAGAGCCAGAAACAGTGTCTGGACTCCCCAGGTGCTCTGTGACAAGTCCAGTTTCATGCATGCTAAGAAAATGGCTGTCTCATGCCTACAATGCAGTGATGGTGCAAATTTGGTAACTTCCCCTCCCTCTGCCCTGAGATGCCATGGATGCAGTCTGGCTGTGTCACTGCTCCCCCAGCTGGCTGTTATTTCTGTGCTTCTTTCCCAGGTGATCCATGACTTCTTGTTCTCCTTGAAAGAAAGTCCTGAAAAGTTCCAGATTGAGGCCAACTTCCCTCGCCGTGTCCTGCCCTGCCTCCCTACAGAGGAGTGGCCCAACCCACCCACGCTGCAGGAGGCTGGACTCAGCCACACGGAAGTCCTCTTTGTGCAGGACCTCACGGACGATTGACACTTTTCCAGAAGACACAAAATGGAAAGAGAAATTCATATTATTATTATAATATACAATATTTTTTTTAAGACTGCGTACAAACGAGGGATCAGAGACCACATCGCCTGTGCCAGCTGTGCTGTGTGTGTGCACTGGCGAGAGGAAGTGTGTGCACGTCCTCACACACCCGTGTACACAGCCATCCCCTACACTTGGAGGGCAGAGAGGGAGGGGAGCTGGTGTTGCCCCTCCACCCTCCCTGGGGAGGAACAGGAATGGCAGCTCTCGGTAATTATTGCTTTTATTGACGACAACAATAAAACCCCAACAACCTGACATCTTGTGAAGATTTGATACTCTGCTGCTCTTGACAGCCAGAAGACTGGGCACCTGAATGTGCTGGGAGTGGGGTGGGAGGGAAGGGCTGGACAGAATCTCTTCAGCTTCCCTCTGTGTATAAATATCTTTCTTTTAATATTTCTCTTGCTTTGTAATGACCAAAGGAGAATGGGGTTGACTATAGTATTAACTTTTTGATAAAGAGCTGGTTCAATTCTTACCTGTGTGGGGTCTTGCCCAGGGTTCTTAGCCTGCGTAGTGTAATAAACTCTGCCTCTAGCATGTCTCTGCCAATGCTTTCTGCCTGTGCCCCCTGCCACAACTGAGCCACCGGGGAGGGGGTTCCAGCTGCTGTGGCTCTACAGTAAGTTACTCCTCACAGCATTGTGTGTACACTTAACTTCTGGCCTTGAATTGGTAGTTTTGTGCCAGCGGAGCTGTGAGCGTGCACACCATGGGGGAAGGCAGTGCTGGGGTTGCTGCTGTGCTGCCTGCCTGTGGTGTGAACTCGGGGGTGTGGTGGGGTAGGAGGGAGATGGCCCTTCCTTTGCTCAAAGGCCTGGGTCAGCCCTCCCAGATCAAGTTGGAGGTGGAAAAAAAGATGCGTAAGGTGCAGTGGGGAGAAGGATGGGTGTAAGCCTCTGTTCCCCCCCAGAGGCTTGGTTGTGGCTGCAGAGTGGTGCTATAAGCTCCTGCCCAAAGGGAGAGCGGTAGGAGCCTCTTCCTTCCCTACCTGCTAGTCACCTGTTTTGGACCGGTAACCACGCTCACTTGCCTGCATAAAGCACAGAAGGGAGCAGGGAGCTCTCTCTCCACCCCCACCATTTCTGAAGCCTGCAAGCTGTAGTAAACCAGCCTCCTTTCCTGGTGGCTCCAGGGCCTGGCATGGCTTTTTCAACAGGGAGAAGAGATCATTTTCCTCCCAAAGGAAGAGCTTTTCCACTTCTGGCCATGGAGCCTTCTGGAGCAGCATGGTTTGGGGAGTAGCAACCTTGCTCTTAGCCTTGGGGAGCCAGAGCTTCTGCCCTCTGTCGCACATAGGGTGGATGTGTCTGTTCTGCTCAGTGTGAAGGGCCCAGCCTGGGGCTGTTGAGGTCCTCTGGGGTCAGCCAGGCTGGGCTAGTTTCCCACCCAGCCAGGGGAGTGCAGGGGTCACCCCTTCCCTGGCTGGGCGTGGGCATGCTGGAAGTTTGGGCTGTAGGAGAGGTGGAAGCTGCCTCCCTGGTGTTGCTGGAGCCACCCAGAAAGATGCGCTGTGCCAGGATGGCATCCAGGACTTTCCATCTTGGTGCAAGCTGTGAAGGATCTCCGGGTGGGAGCGAGGGGTGTCCATGGTGCTGCTGGATCACAGACCCCTCTGTGGCAGAGGACCCAGCTAGCTCTTGCTTCCACCCTTGGGCTCTCCTGGGCTCTCCTCTGAGCAGCCCCTCTGGGCTCTTCCAGCTGCTGCACCCTCCCTCCACCTGCTCGGTGATGGCCTGGGGACCCCCCCATCCCTGACCAGAGTGTTAGCCTGGCCTCAGCCCCCCAGGGGGACCCAGCGGGGGCACCCCAGCCCCCTTCGAGCCCCCGCCTGCCCGCGCCGTGACAAGAGCTGGGGCACAGCGTGTTGGTATACATCATACATTTATTAGTGAATATCCCTCTCAAAATCAGCCACAACATTAAAAAAAATAATGATTGCACTACTTGGTCAAGCAGAACTAGCAACTTTCATTTTAAAAAAAGTACAAATCTGTTAAAAATTTCAATCAGTATAATACACATATATATAATACAACATACTAGTTATGTTAAATGCTACAAAACCAATATGATTCCAATGGAATGGAAAAAAAACAAACACTTTTAGAGCTTTAAGAACCTTTTTTTTCTATATATTAGCCTTTTTTCAAATACATACATGGGAAAAATGAGGTACTGTAAAATTGTGCAAGTAACAGAGCAAAAAAAATTATATATATATATTTATATAT
>NW_008796044.1:9476207-9478050 GCF_000699145.1 Aptenodytes forsteri | reverse complement strand
GTGTATTTAAATTTACGGCGGTGAAACAGAGAAACAACAGCGGGAGCCAGGGGCCGGGCGGCACACCAGGGACACCACACGCCCATGGCCGCAGGGACGGGGCTGGGCCTGGCTGCCTTGCAGGACACCACATGGCCCGGCCCCAGGTGCTGCATCGGCTGGGCACGGGGGAATGAACGGAGAGAGGGGCCGGGGCCGCGTCAGCACCGTCCTCCCACCGGGGAAAGACCCCAAGCAGACATAACCTTCTGGGGCTCCCCAGGGCAGCCGAGGCGAGAGAGGGGCCACGCCGGGCTGTGTGCGGGAGCGGGGACGGAGGTGTTCCTGCCCCGGCCACGCCGCGGGGCTGTTGGTCTCCCACCTTGGCCATGCTCCACCGGCCACCTCCTCCAGCTGCCCCCCGGGGCCGGCCTGGCGCTCCGGCTCGGGGTGCCGCTGGCATCAAACTCGCGGCACTCCCTCCTCTCTCCTCCCCGCATCCTCTGCGAGCAACGCCAAGGGGAGGAGCCGCCTGCGCGCGACTGGGTCAAACGGCCACGGAACCAAAAACACAACGGAAAAGGAAAGGAAACGGGGGGGAAAAAAAAAACCCTACCATGAAAAAAAAAAGTAAGTGACAAAGGGAAAAAACACTAATTCCCTAGCGGAGTACAAAGACCTGGAAAGTGATGGGAGCAACAACAGCGTCTTTGGAGTGCGGAGGGCACGGCCACACACCTCCCGCCTCCAGCACAACACGATTCGGGGCCCCGGGAGCGCAGCGGGCAGGCGTCCGGCTGAGTCCATGCCCCGGCAGGGAGGAGGAGGGCTGGCCGGGAGCCCAGACTGCTCAATGCTCACCACATCCGAGGAGAGGCTTTGGGGAGGGGGGGTAAGCGCAGGGTCAGGCCCTAGCAGCGGGCAGCAGCCCCCGCCCCTGGCCCGGCGTCCTCGTCCTCTAGCGAATTGCGCGGCACAGTGCCCGCCAGCCTCAGTCCGCCTCCCGCTGCACCTCCGACGCGTCTGCCCGGCAGATAGGGCACGTGCGGTTTGCCTACGGGCAAGGAGAGACAGGGGCAAGTGAGCAGGCACCCTATGGCACTAGCTGCACCCAGGGCCCCCCCTACCCCACCACCAAGGGCTGGAAGCACCACGCAGCGTGCCACAACCCGGGAGTGCCTGATCCAGCCCAGCACAGTGCTTGGCCCCTGCTCCCAGTGTATCATGCGTTACATGGCACCGAGGCCACCCACAAGGCAGTGCCCTGCACCCGCAGCACCCCAAGAAGCCGCCCCGCTCCCCGCAGCAGGCATGGGCACGGGCAGTACCTTTAACCATTTGTCGACACACTTGGCGTGGAACTCGTGGTTGCAGGGCAGGACACGGAGAAGCTGCCGGGCCTCAAAGTCGCTGAAGCACACGACACACCTGGGGGAGGCAGCTGTTAGCCCAGCCCTGCTGCGCACCCGCAGCTCCCGGCCCCTGACGGGCACCCCATGCCCCCCGCCCATGACTGGGGCTCACTCACAGGGTCTGCTCGGACTGGTGGCTCTCAGGGTTGAAGCGGTAGGACGGGAGGTGCTCGATGTCTGCTTTGGTGAGTGGGCCCCCCCCAGCCGCTCAGCCAGGTTCAGCAGCGCCTGGAGGGAGACAAAGAGGCCAGCTCAGCTCAGCTCATGCACCGGCACAGCACCCCTCCAGGCTCTCCCTGCCCTGGCAGAGCAATCCCCAACCCCCCCATCCTGTCACCCCGCGGGGAAGCAGAGCTGACTCACCTCGTAATTCTCCATCTCCACATCATCCACGTCCAGGTCTAGGCTGATCGTGGGCCCCACGGCTGTCGGCGACACGGGAAGCATAGAGC
>NW_008796044.1:9475462-9476014 GCF_000699145.1 Aptenodytes forsteri | reverse complement strand
TGGGGGGTGGGGGGAGAGACGGGGTGCTCAGATCCGTGCCAGCCCTCCCCCCACCCCTCCACAAGACGGGGACTCACCACGCCGAATGGCAGCTCTTGGTGCAGCGGGTCATGGGGGAGGTAATGCAGCGGCACGGAGGGGGACAGCGTGGGAGCGTGGTGGGACGGGGGGTACGTGAAGCCTGCAATGGGGTGCTGCTCCCCTCGCAGGTCCACATCATTGTCTATCCTCTGCAGAGGCTGTGGGGAAAACAGTTAGGCTGGGAGGGGTGTCCCAAATTACACCCCCCCTGACACTAGCAGGACAGAGGCACCCCGGACATCCCACCCATCACCCACAGCTCAGACCCATGGGGGCTGCAGAAGGACAAGACCTCAAGGTGGTCTTTGTTGGGCCACAGGGCGCATCATGTCCTCAGCCCGTACCCCCACCCCAACTCACCATGCGTGGGTGCTGGGCTTGGAGAGGTACAAACTGCCCCAGGGGGGCCATGTGGGGTGGCTGGTGGGGGGGCACTGGCGGCGGGGGGGGGGGGGGGGGGGAATGGTGGGT
>NW_008796044.1:9463970-9468290 GCF_000699145.1 Aptenodytes forsteri | reverse complement strand
GGGGGGGGGGGGCACTGGCGGCGGGGGGGGGGGCAGGATGTAATGGGCGCTGGGGGTGGTAGGGGGGGGGGGGGGCACTGGCGGCCGGGGGCACGGTGTAGGATGTAATGGTCGCTGGAGATGATAGGAGGGAACGTCTGGTAGGAGACGGGGAGCTGTTGCATGGCGCATGCCTGGATCAGCTGTGGGGGGAGAGAGAGAAAAATGGGAGTCAGACACCCACCGTGGGCATGGCTGCACCCCTGCCCCCTCCCCAAGGCCTCCAACAGACCCTGTACCCCCAGAAACTTGCACTCCAGTGGGCTTGGGTACCCACGTGACCTCTGGGCACCCACAGCCCAGGCTGTCCCCAGGTGTCCCCTGTGGGTGTCCCCCGCCGTGACTCACCGGGGGCGGGAGGCAGCAGAGCGGGTAGTGCTGTCCACTGAACATCACTGAGCATGCTGGGAGCTGCTGGGTGCTGCACCCAGGGATGTGCTGGCCGGCGTGGATGGGGAAGCCTTGCGTCGTGACAGTGGTAACCGTGTAGGAGAGAGGGACGGGTCCCTGGTGCACCTGAGGACGAGGCACCGAGGGCACAGTCAGGGTACAGCCCCGGCTGAGCTGTCCCCATCCTGGCAGGGTGGCAGCAAGGCACTGAGCACCCAGCGCTGGGACACAACCGCCTGGCACCTCCATCCCACTGGTGTGGCCAGAGGAGGGGGGCCGAGTGCAGGCTGGGTTCGAGGGGGCTTTTAGACCCCTCTTTGCTCCCCGCAGACAGGCTGGCACGGCCTCCAACCCAGCACTGCTACCATGGACGATGGTGACAGTTGTGACATGAACATCCCTATGAGGGGACTGTCCCCAGCCCCTGGGAGCAGGGACTACCCTGGGTACACCCAAACTGGCAGGGGGACCCCAGTGTTTAAGTGCTCAGCAGACAAGAGCACTGGCAGCCTCAGGGCTGGGTGCTCTCAGCAGCAAGCAACTGGCCAGACGGGACCCAGGGACATGTCTTGGGACCACTGCCCCAGACGCCAGCCTGGGGCCACCATAGGGTCACTCTTAGGACTGGGGCTGGGGGCTGCAGCACCTACCTGGTCATGCAGATCCACCATGAATGGGTTCTGGTGGGGCGGGTGAGCGGCCGGGTGAAGCATTCGTGGCGGCGTGCTGGGGAGAGCGTAGGCGCGGGGCTCATCTACAGGGATGTGCGGCTGCTGGGGGAAGGCAGGGTGCAGCTGGGGCTCATCCTGGCCCAGCAGGGTTGCCAGAGGTCGGTCGCGTCGTCCCCACTGACGCCTGGCAGGGGGGCTGCGGGGCCACCGCAGGAGAGAAACAGAGCAGGAGTGACCCCCGGGCCAGGGGCACCACAGCCCCAGGCAGAGTAGCCGCAGGCAGGTCACAGCCCAGCTCCCAGGGTGAGATGCTCAGAGCATCATGCCAGGCCAGGCTCCTTGTCTGGCTGGGGAGCTCCAGAACCAGCTCCTCTGCTCACCCTGCATGTGTCCCCCCACTGTGTCCTCAGCACAAAAGGGACCCCTGCTCCCTGGGGACCCATTGGCCGGGCCAGGTGGACATGCTTCCCTGCTGCGATCTCCCCCCCAAGCCCCCCAGGAGCTGGTGGCTGGCCCCAGCAGGACCACGGAACTGGCCCCGCGTCCCCACACACCACAGGTGACAGGGCTCTCCACCGCCCTGCGCCCCGTACCTTCGCCGAAGGTGGTCTGGGCTGCTGCAGGGTCCCCCCGAGAAACGGTGCTGGTTAAAAGGGGCAGAGGGTGGCCGCCTATTCACTGCCAGTTCCCATGGTCGCATTGGTGACGTTGGGAGGCGGATGGGCACGTGAGACCTCAGACTATGGCAGGGCGAGACACCAGCACCTTGGATCCTGTGAGAAGGACAGCGGGTCACGGCACCCCAACCCCTGGAGCCGCACAGGGCTGCAGGAGCACCGAATCCTCCCCACGCCCCAGGCCTGGGCAGCACCACCCCAGCCCACTCCCCCACCACCTGCCGTGGGAGAAGGAAGGAAGGAGAGGCACAGAGCGAGGCCGGGGCAGCCGCTGCACCCGCTGACAGGCTGGGGGGGGCGTTGCAGCCTGCCTGGCTGCTGCCCATGCCCCCTCCACGCTGGGAGCCAGGCCACCCTTCCCATGCCCAGCCCTGCCACCCACACTGTACAAGTGACTGAGCTACCCCAGCGCCACTGTTCCAGCATGGCTCAGCCTGCTGCTCCCTCCCCGCGGGGATGGTAATGCTGGTGACTGGAGCTCTTGCTACTCCGGAACCTAGACCTGCACCTGTCCTGTCCCTCTGTCCCTCCACTGCATGGCCAGAGCCACCCCCCATGCAAGACAGGGACACTGAATGAGAGAGAAGCACTTGTTTTTGGCACAGAGAAAAGCAAGCAGCGAAGGGCCCTGTGGCTGCAGCAGCGTCCCAGGCTGCTCGTGGGCTGACGGGGAGCCTGAACCATGGCATGGGGAGTTTCCAGCAAGTCCTTGGCCAAGACAGGCTCCAGTGCTGCTCTAGGGGCTGCTCTCTCTTGCTGGGCTCCTGCACGTCCTACTCCGGCTGATGCTGCCGCCCCAGTGACAGGCACAGGGGGCTGGCAGGGGACAGCGGGGCTCATGGCCCTGCTTTGGCTCAGTCTGTGCATGTCAACTCCCTGAGGCATACAGGGCACAGCCACACATCCCCGTGCGGGTGGGGACAGGCATGGGCTGCGGCTGAAGCCAGGCAGGCAGCTCTGCTCCCCCATCCACCCCCACAGGCAGGGGGTCAGTGGGAACACTGCCCCGGGCCCTGTCCCATCTCCCCTCCCACACCCAGCCTGGCTGGTGTCCCCATGCCAGAGCCCCCCTCCCACCACACAGTTCGGCCCCCCAGCCCCAGTGAAGCTTGGCACTGCACAGAGGAGACATCTGCATGCGGGGCTGCGCTTCCCCAGGCTCTGGTTCCCCTGGCCCCAAAAGGGCTTTCCCCTGGCTCCATGTGTGTCCAACTGCCCCCAGAGAGGCCTCCCCCAGGCACCCTCCCGCTGCCCAGCAGGCCCCTCTGCCAGCCTCCCTCGGCCTCCACAGCCATGGCCAGCAAGTGGGAGCAGCCATGGCCTGGGCACTGCACCCCACGTGCCCCTAAATCCAGCTCGCCTGCAGGCTGGTGGTGTGCCCTCCCAAAGCAGCTCCTTCTTCAGCCCTACTTCCTCCTCCTCGGTGCCCATGGTAGAGGCACACCGGCACCAGGAAGGGCACCCTGAGCCCAGGGAGCACTGCTCAGCCCCAGGAGAAAGCTGGGGGGGGTGGGGGTGGGGGTGTCTCACCCCAGCAGGGAAAAGCTGCAATATCACGCCTGGGTGACAGGCATCACCAACCACGGTGGGAAGTCACCGGGGCGAGCCCTATGCCACACATGGGTCTCTTCTTAACCTCACCCCCACCCACCATACCATTTCAGAAGCTGAAAGCAAATTTCTCTCTCTGTTTTGGGGGGAAAAGAAAAAAAACCCCAAAGCCACAGGCTGAGCACCCCAGGAGCCTGTCTGCGGCTACTGCCGGGGAAGAGGCCGTGCTCAGTGATGGAGGTTTGCCCCACGAGTGTTTTATTCTGCCCCCGAGCCTCCGCCCAGGTGCCCCGCCAGCGGGCTGGGGGCCGGGGTGCAGCAGCAGCCCAGGTTTAACCCCACTCCCCAGGAGCCTCCCCGAGGTGTTACTGCTTCCAGTTCCGCATCCTCACTCTCAGAGCACACGTGGTACAAACCCCTGCGTGACCCGGCGGGCACCTTCCAGACCAGACACCGCAGCGATGGGCTTGGGGACGGGGAGCACCTCCGCAGAGGGACACTAAAGCCATGCTGGGGCTCGCCTGTTCGCTCGGGCTCCCAGCACCCCAGGATGGCACCCTGAGGACACATCTCCCGCAGGTGGGACATCCCCGACTCGCCCGTATGGTGGTGGCCGCTTCCAGACCAGACACCGCAGCGATGGGCTTGGGGACGGGGAGCACCTCCGCAGAGGGACACTAAAGCCATGCTGGGGCTCGCCTGTTCACTCGGGCTCCCAGGCCCCCAGGATGGCACCCTGAGGACACATCTCCCGCAGGTGGGACATCCCCGACTCGCCCGTATGGTGGTGGCCGAGGGGCAGGTGGGAGCCAGCAGCCGCCCCGGGCAGGGTCACCGTGACCCCGTGGAGGCCACCGCAGCCCCGGAGCGAAGTGGACCCCAGGCCCCGCAGCGGGGCCGGGGGCGAGGCGGCTCCCGGGCCCCGCCGAGAACAAAGTTAGCAGCGCGCCAGCGCTCACGCCCGGTGCCATCTGTTCGGGCAGAGCCGGGGC
>NW_008796044.1:9454259-9462665 GCF_000699145.1 Aptenodytes forsteri | reverse complement strand
CTGCGGCTTCGCCCGCCACTGCCAGCCCGCCACCGCTCCCCGCCCCCCGGCCCCCGGCCCACCGGGCTGGCAGCTCCGTGATCCCGGCGGGCCGTGGGGAACCGTGTGCCCGGGCCGTGGGGACAGCAGCACCGTGTGCCTGGGCACTCCCGGCCAGCCCGCGCCGTGCCGCCGTGCTCCCGCTGCCAGGTGGGCGGAAAAGCCCGGGCCAGGGGGAAGGTGAAGGCAGGAGCTCGGGTCCCCAGCACCCTCCTGCGCTGGGACGGGAGGATGGAGAAGCTGTTCCCCTCCCGCTCAGCACGGCATGGAGCCCTCACCCGCACCGGCAGCCTGCCAGGCACAGGCAGCTCTCCCAGGGCACCTCTACCCAGTTCGAATTTCCAGGCACCAGAAAAGCCTCTTTTGCTTCAGAAAAGCCTCCTGCTCTCTCCCCTCGATTAAACAAGGAGCAGGGACTCCTCGGAGTGTCTCCAGGAGGCACACCTGCAGGTCAGCCGAGCAAGTCGCTCAGCTGGCAGCTAGCAGCAAGAGCTGCACACCCAGAGGCTGTGCCACCGGCTCCCCGCATGCCCCCGGCAGCACTGTTCAGTGCCAGTCAAACCCCTGTGCTCAGGAGAGCACATCGCAGCGGCTTCGCTGAAAGCCAGATGCTGCATCCGAGCCAAACTTCCCCGGGTTACAACGCACACTTAGAAATTCCCAGGTAGGCGAGCGAGCCAGCCGGCAGCTCTGATGTAATGCCTATAAACCAGCCCTCCCCTGACAGCTGGGCTTTAAAGTGCTAACAACCAAAAGGGAGCTAATTAATTTGTAACATCACCCCTTTTAAAGAAAACCTCAGATCAGTGGCAACGATTTAACAATTCAATAGGTTCATCATTGCGATGAGCTGTCAGATTCAGTTTTGCCCCATCCCAGCCCCGTGCCCAGCTCCCTCCTGGCCCCTCCCAAGGCCAGTTTGCTGGCTCTCACCTCCTCACCCCGAATCCAGGTGCACATGAGGACCCACACCAGCCTCGAGGATCCCCCGGGACATGGAGCATCCTGGAGCAAGCTCCATCTGCCATGACTGTCAACAGCACCATAGCCAACTGCTTCTGTCCCCATGGTAGGGGACACACAGGACAGGAAAGCGGCACAGCAGGGCATGGGGCAGACCTATGACAGGGTCAGAACCACGTGCTCAGACAGGCACCCCAGGAGGAAACAGCCAAAGGACTGAATCGTCAGCCGAGACCTGAACGATCACCCTCAAGGTCTGCTCCACTACAGCCTCTTTGCTTCAAGAGCTGGGGACTAGAGGGAAGAGGAGGAAAACAGCACTCTGCACTTTGACCTTGCCACTATTTGTGGGCAGAGGCAGCGCTGCACCTTCACAAGGCTGCCAGGACATGGTCTGATCCTGGGCAGAGCATCGGCAGCAGGCAGAGGCCACAGATGGTGGATATCTGTGCAGACACTCCCTCCCTCCCCGCTCCAGCGTCACCAGCTCCCCTGCGGCCAGCAGCTATCGATGTCCTCAGGACGGCGTTGGGGGAAGCCATCAATGGAGCATGGCTCGCCGGTGAGGGGCTGTTTGTGCTCCCTGCCCAGCCAGGCTGGACGGTTCCTGTGGCAGAGCCGGGTCCAGCCACACCACGTGCAGCCATGCCAAGCCTGCCCAGCCAGCTCCTGCGAGGACGGGGCACCACGTGTCCAGCCGCAGGTTAGACCATGTGGAAGCGGCTCAGCACACATCTGCCCCGCGCCATCTCAGTAACACAGCCACCAACATCACACTGCCCCAGGTCTACTCTGCCTGGAAGAGCCATGTGAGGACCCCAAGCGACGCTCCTCCGATGCTACAGTAAGGCTAGCCACAGACAGCAGCACTGGTCAGTGCTTCTGGGCCAAGAGAAGGGGTCCCCAGTCCAGCCACTGAGACCTGTGACACCCCAGGTGAGTAGGACCCCCCGTGCCAGGCAGCAGCCTCAGAAAGCTCTCTACCTGTGGGGGCTGCTCGGGCTGGACCCGGCTGCTCCGCAGCCAACGGGCAGCCTGTCCTCTCCCTTGCGAGAGCCAGAGGCCGGCAGAACCAAAGCCTCCCCGGGCCCAGGCTCTTTAAGACACCATCTGCTGCCACAGACGTGCTGCCTCCCTTGCCCCATATATAGGTCAGGTCTGTCACAGGATTAGCCGGGGTGTTTCGAGTGGTGTGACCACCTCTCCCACTGGAGGCACGCTCTGCCCCATCCTCTCCCCAACACCCAGCATGCCAACGGCTCGCCTCCACGCTCTCCCCGGCCTCTCCCCCAAGTCCAGGGAGAGGAAGAGGCCCCAGATCCTTCCGCCTCCCTCCCCAGTGCCTGGAAAACAAGTGGGAAGAAACCAGCACCAAGCACCCAGAAGCTCCCAGGCTGCAGGGGAGGCAGCCAGAGTGTCCCCACCCTACCCAAGGCCCGACACAAGCACCAGGGAACATGGGACACCCCAATATCAGCAGCTACCGCAGGGTGAAGCGCTTCTCCGCTGGGGCGATGGGGGGGGCGAGGAGCTCCCTCCTGGCTCCGCACACCCTGGTGGAGCCGAGTTTGCTGGCAGCGGAGGCAGGACGCCTCTGCCGTGATCACACACCACCCACTCACACCCCCAGACTGACAGCACTCCCGTCAAACGCCTCCAGCCACACACACGTGGAGGATGCTGACATGAGGAGCGAGTAGCTGCACAGGCAGCGGAACTGATAACGCCCGGTTTCCTGTCGATCTCTCCCACGTGGATTCTCTGATGTCTAATAGCAAGGCAGAGCTGCACTGCAGAGGGAGAACTACCAGCATCTTCCTCCCCACGAGCCAGAGCCTGTAGCAAGCTGAGACCTTTGAGACAGCTACCACACCTGGCACCTACCACAACTGACACCATCCAGCAAGTTCAAAGCGGAGTGGAGAAGACTCGCAAACAAACAGTAAGCTTGCACAAGCCTTCATTTCCTCAGGAGAGGGTAAATAATCTGCAGAGATATCTCTACCTTCCTTCATTTGCCCTAGTAACACCGGCACAACTTGAATAGCATGACCAGAAGGCTGCTGGTGCAGCAGCCGGGTCCAGCTTGGGTACCTCGGTAGCTCAGCAGCATCAAGCAATGGGTCGTGTCCTCTGCTCTCCTGGGTGGATTCTTCTCCCCCGGACAGAGGCACATTGAACCACACTCACCTCTGTCTGTCCTGGCATCTCGCAGCAGCCGGTTCCGCAGCTCAGTTGCACGTGGGTAGGGAGAGAAGAGCGAACGCCACCGTGTCCGTCCCCAACCTGCTGTCTGGACAGCCTCCCCAGTCCTCCCCTTCCTTCCTACCATGAGACACGGCGGTTCTCTTTTCAGACAGCTCTTTCCTAAAAAGAGACCCAATCTCTCCTTGGGCAGAGCCAGCCCAGGGAGCAGGGATTCCAGCCCCGCTCCCCATCACCACACAGTGTCCCTGGGAGTTCTGAGCTCACCTACCACCTCTTCACAAGCATCCTGCCGAGGCCAGCTCGCTCTCTACATGCTGTGGACAGTGTTAATAGCATCTGCCAAGCGAGCGGCCGAGGGCAGGAGGGGCTGGGCTCCAGACACCTTCTCCACTGCTCCGCCAGCTGGGCTCAGGCTGGACCCCTCCGCCTCCCCTCCCCATTGCCCTTCTGCCACCAGCACGCAGGTGGCAGAGCGGCAGTGTCTGGCGTCACGGCTCGAGCGAAAGGATACGGGCAGAGCCAGAAGCTGGTGGACGGCAAAGAGCAATTTCGTTACCGCTCAGCAAAATGAAGCGTCTCTTGAAAGCGCTAGTGACAGTCAGGAAGTTGGGTTGGGTGTTTTGGTTTGCATTTTAAGAAGCCTGCAGGGACACCGACAACCTGCAATGATCATTTTCAGAAAGGAGCTCAGAGAAATTAATGATTTTCAGCAACCATTTACCCTCTTTTGTCCTTGATTGAAAATTTGCCAGGAGGTTGCTTACAAGATGCACCCAAACAAGCAGTGACCACTGCCTTAAGTGCAGAGGAGGCTTGCTGCAATACCTCTCCAGTACATCACTCTCAGAGAACCCCACACCAGTGCCTGGGGATGGTTTTAAGAGCAAAAACATGACTTCCAAGCTGACAGCCCCTGTGCACAAAGAGCGACTGTGCGGTGACAACAGAGCAGCCTGGGGCACAGGAGCTGGCTGACCTCTGCTACAGCTCTCGCCGGCAGATTTTTATTGTTCACCACTTTCCCAAAGCGCAGGCACAGAGAGAAAAGCAACTAAGACACTCAACTCAAAATGCAAACACAGCCAGGGAGCCCCACCAGCACAGCAGGGAAAAGACAACCTGCCAGAGGGGACCGTGGCTCAGTGCTGCCAGGCTGGGGGGAGGAAGGACCAGAGCACAGGCCCTCCCTTCCTGGGGGCGACAGCGAGAGGTCACCACCACGCAGGCTCACCTGAGAGGAAGCAGCTCCTAGCACACAGCATCGCAGGCCAGTCCTCCGCTCTGCATGGCTGAGCTGAAATCCCTCGTCCTGCTTTCCAGGGTAACCAAGGAAAGCCCACAGCTACAGCTCTGCAGCCAGTGAGGCCAGGTCTCCAGGGACCGGGCTGCAGCTGGAAAATAATACTCCCAAAGCCTGTCACAAGCGCTGCTTGCTGGGGACACTGCTCGCCTCGCCTTCTGCCATGCACGCAGCAAAGTGGTAAGCCCTCCCAAACCACCCCGCTCCAGAAAACCCAGATATCCCATATTGGACACAGCCCCCATGGGCTGCTCGTGCCCTCCAGGAAATGGCTCCTGCCCTGAAAGGCTGAGGACTTGCAGGTGCAAGGGCGAAGGAAAGGATAAGCACCCTGGGGTGGCTCTGCTGCCCAGAGAGTTGGCAGGCTGGCTTCTCCCAGCACCCTTGCAAGCCAACAGCACAGATCCACACTGCTCCTCGCCAGAACTGACCTGTCCCCAGGGAACCACGCAACATCCTCGTGCGGCTTGGTGACCGCAGGGCTCAGGGCCTGGCTTTCCTGAGTTCCTGCCAAGCCAACGTCACAGGGCCTCTGGGAGTGCTCCCCAGCACCCGCAGCTTCCTCGGACATTTAAACAGCCTCTGACACATCAAACTGGCACTTTGTGTGCTGCGCCTGCCTGGCGGGTATGCAAATCCCTTGGCCAACCATTCACCTACACAGGGCAGGTGACAAACCACAATTCTCCAGCTCGCCCAGAGCATGGAGCCAAGGGATGGTGGGAAAACACCGTGCACCGGCTCCTTGATTCAGAGATGAAAAACCAAAAGCACCCAAAAGATCCACGCTTTTCTGCCAAAAACCAGCATCGTGCCGCTTGCCACCGGCTGCCCAGCCACCACCTCCCCAGCCGTGCCCCGCGGCCAGCCTCACGTGACGGTGAAGTGGATGCACACAGTAGGAGTGGCTGTAGTGACAGTGTTACAGCTTGTGTCCGACACACAGCTAAGCCCAGCAAATCCCAGTGCTCTGCAGCTCTCATTTACAAACCCCACACGCTCTGCGCAGGTACACAGGCTTCAGCGAGAGCTCGGTGCCCGCGGCCCTGGGGAAACGACACCTGGGGAGAAACAGCCCACCGAGCACGGGGCTCCCGAACTCTCTGATGTTCACCAGCACAAGGACAGGCCAACACCAAGCCCCAGGGACAAGGAGAGCTCTTCTTACACCAGCCCCTGTTTGGGCTAGGAGCCCACCTCCCCAGGGCCAGGCCCGCTGCTATTTCAGCACAGATACTCCCACCGAGGAAGCAAGGACACCTGGCAGGACAAGCAGGACTTCGCCCCGTCCTGCTCTGCTCTGAGCGACTTCACTTCACTCCCCGCCGCTGCCCCGGGGTGGCAGGACTTTGCCGGCTCTGCACACACCTGGAAGAAGTGCTGCGAGCCGAAGCCCGGGCCCTACCTGCCGGCTGTTATTTCATTCCTCTAACAGGTCCATAAAACAGGGATAATTAAATCTCCCCTAAACTCTCTTCCATTTAAAATAAAAATCTATAGTCCCTATTTCATTAGCTGGCTCTGGGTTTTACAGCTTGATCAATTCCCCTCGCAGAGCCCTGGTCCCAGGCAGGCAGACGCAAACATGCAGCAGGCAGCTTCCACGGTGCAAATCAATGGAGATTCGCAGTCTCCTCTCCCTGTTCTTTGTTCCTCGCTCACCAAAGGGGAGCCACACGGCACGGCAGGTAGGGATGGCGTGTTTTACCGCTCAAGGGAACGTCACTGCCACGCGTGGCTTCAGAGGTCAGATTTAGTGCCTGGCAAGAGCAGAGGCAGCAGCGATGCTCCCCCTCCAGCAAAGGGAGGGCCCAGCACGGGGCACCAAAAACGTAGCCATGACCCTAAAGGCAAGGCAGCCCAGCACACAGGCAGGGTGATGCCTCTCCAAGGTGAAGAGGGACAAGGCTGAGCTCTCGCAGCTGACGGCTGGAATCAGAGCCCTCCGCAAGCATCAACTGGGAACCAAGAGAAGCCGCCACCGCTCTGACCTCCCCATGGACGAAGTGGAAGAGACATCGTGGAGACCCGAGCGCACAGACTCACCGTTTCCTGCCCTTCCCGGCCCTCCGTTGCTGCCCTGCCACACGCCACCTTCCCCCCCACGAGTGTGCCAGGCCGGTGGCTGGAGCAGCCGGGGCTCCAGATGGCTCTCGCCACCCCTGCAAGCCTCTCCCTCCGCTGCAGCGGGGAGCTACCAGCTCCTGGCAGCAGATGGAGGGACCACAGCAGCAGCAAGAGCTGCACAGACAGTGGACGGGCAGAGCGCCTGCCTGCCCACAGAGCGGAGATCAGCACCCCGGGCAGCCCTTGCCCCGGGCCAGCGCCCAGGTGCCACCCAGCACACCATTTCCCTCGGCTCCAGACATGCATCCATCCCTCCCTCCCGCCTTTGCTCAGCCAGAAAGCAGCAAGATGCCACAGTCCCCATCCTGCCGGCGCTAGGACACGCCACAGAGGCAGCCCCAGGGAGAAGGCCCAGCAGCCCCGACCCCAGAGAGCTCTGCCTCGGCCGCACAATGCCAGCGACAAACAGACCACACTGCCTGGGCCCGAACCCCGATCTCCGCCAACCTGCCTGCGGGCAGGCCAGCACGCTGGTACCTGCCAGGGGACATCAGGGCAGGTAGCTAGGACACAGGAATAGCCACATGTCAGAGTGCCCAGCTCCAAACAAGGCTGGGGGGGACAAAGCCCTGTCACCCCACCACGACTCCTTGCATGGCTCTGTACAGGGGGGGTGACAACAGAGCCTCTCAAACGCACCCAGGTGGCTCCCGCCTCACCTCCCATGCCAACACCTGCCCCAGCTCTACTGGCACCACTGCCCGAGCGGAGGGGCCGCAGTTCACCTGCTAAACCAAACCCACTGCCCAAGGGGTGTGAGGCCACAGAGCATGGCTCCCGCCGCCCAGCCAGCCCCAAAGCAAACACCCAAAGGTGACAAACAAAGGCACCCGGCAGGCACTCCGCATTAGCAGTATTTTTAGACACCGCTATGGAGCCGGCCTTATTATTTTCATTGCAACGTGCATAATTACCCACCATGCACCGCAGTGACATCAGACGCAGCCTGCTCCCCTCCGACAGCCGGCAAGGCCGGCGCCCGCTCCTCCTCCGGGGCTCCCAGCCTCGGGGACTGACCTACCCCACCGGGCTGTGCCCTGAGCATCTCCCCAGGGCACGGCCCCACCGCTGCACACGGGGGGACTCAGGGTCCTGGGGCATCAGAGCCAGCAGTGGAGCAGAAATGGGCGCAGGTGGCGGAGGGACCGAGCGAGGCGGTGACACAGGACGGTGAGGAGGCGAGCACAGTGACAAGCTCCGGAGCTGCAGACACGCATGGCCGGCTGTGCTGGAGCACAGGGCCGGTGCAGAGCTTACGGCCGAGATGCCAGCGCAAAAACCAAGCTGTGCTCCTGAGAAGAGGGGCTGTCCCTGTGCAGAGGGACAGCACCCGCCTGGCCGCAGGCTGCCCGTGGGGCTCAACTCCTGCCTGGGAAAGCAAGCCCCAGAGCACACCCCAGCTGCCCACAGCTCGGTCCTACACGTCCTCTGCGGGACAGGGCTGCCACGGGCCCCGCACGCAGCCCGCGCTGCCAGCACACACACCGCAGGGTCAGTGGCACAGCCTGTCCCACCGCGCTGGGTGCCACCGCCCCGTCATTTGGGGCTTATTTGTTTCCTACCTCTTCTCCATTTACAACTTTCTGAAGAGTTTCGCCACTTCCCCTCCCATCCCCTCTCACGCTTCGGGGGCTCACCCCGAGCCAGGCCCTGCTTACCGACCCCGGGTCAGGCAGCAGGGCCCGGAGGCTTCGGCAGCGGCGGACGGAGCATCCCCGGGGTGTCCAGTGAGGCGGGGACACAGAACCAGCCTCGGCAGGAGCCACCCA
>NW_008796044.1:9436932-9453072 GCF_000699145.1 Aptenodytes forsteri | reverse complement strand
GGGGCGGTTTGCAGAGGTGTGTCCAGCACTAGCCCCGGGGGGCTCAGGGGGTTTGTCCTGGGCCAGCGCTGGGGGGCCCCAGGGGTACCCCGGGGCAGCCCATAAGGTGTCTGTGAGGGTGTCCCGGGGCAGCCTTCACAGGGGCTGGGGGATCCTGGACCAGACCTAGAGGGGTTTGCGGGGGGGTCCTAGTCTGGCCCCCTGTAGCCCCTTCTCTGGGGTCTTCCTGACCCAGGTGTGGGGTGAGATGGGACCTCAGAGCTGGGCGTCTGGGAAGCCCAGAGCTTCCCGGGCATCCAGACCCCATGGGTTCCCCAGGGAATAGGGGCGAAGGGGGGCCAGGGCCATGGAGGCAGTTGTCCCACGGGCCCAGAGCTGTTCGTGTCTCCCCCTGCCACCTCCCAGCCCTCTTCTGCCTGAGCGGAGCTGCACAATCCACCCTTGTCCCCAGTGGGTCTGAAGTAGGTCAGGGAGGCTGGGCCGAGCACCCGGGGAGGGGAGCGGGTGGCAGGGGGGTGCAGAGGGCCCCAGGCACCCAACCTGGTAGCCACACCACGGGGTTGGTGCCCACCCCTTGTCCTGGTGAGACCCTGGTGTCCCCAGCCCAGGGGATGTGAGGCATTTCCCCAGCCCCTCCCCAGTCCCCTGAGGTGGTTCAGGATCCCTCTGCATCCCCACAGGCACTGCATCCCTCCTGGGAGCCGGAGTCCCATGGGTGCAGGTTGGGGTGGCTGAATCCTGGGGGACGGCACCCAGCGGGGGGGCCGGGGGAGGTGGGGTTGGGGAGCAAGCGTGGGGCTGGGCTGGGCAGGAGCTGGGGGATGAGCACAAGGAATAAGGAAGATGAGAGAGCGATTTCTCACCCCTTAATTGCAGTTAATAATTGATGGACGTGTTTACTGCAGGAGGCAAAGGTCTCTGGCAGTGTCAGGGTGCGAGCGCAGAGCAGCCCACCTGGCAGCATCCTCAGCGACGTGGCCACAGGTAAGGGATGTCGGCCCCCACCCTGGCCCCCACGGTCCATCGCAGGGGGAGGTGGGGGTGTCTGTCGACTGTGGGGTTGCCCACGAGCTGTGGCACAAGGAGGGGGACACCACGGTTGTGTCACGGATTGCTCCTGGGCTCCAAGTGCTGCTTGGGGTGGCCCCACTGAGCCCGAGCGATGGAGCCTCCAGCCATGCCCAGGAGAGGCTCCTGGGGTCTCCAAGCATCCCCATGGTCTCCGGCACCTGGAGGCCAACCCTGTCCCTCCATGCCATGTCCCCAGAGAGCCAGTGCCTGGGGGTGCAGGATGGAGCCTTGTGCTTGCTCACCAGCCCAGTTCAGCGGAGGGGATTGTCCCCACCAGAGCCCCTCCTGCCCCAGGGGCTGCTCCCCAGGAAGGGTTTGGGGGGACCGGTGGGAGCAGGCGACCACAAGCCTCAAGGCTCTGGTTGTCTGGTGTGTGCCCACAGGCCCACTGGCAGGATGGCGTGGCGCTCGCTGGTGCTGCTCCCCTTTTTCCTGGTGGCAGGTGAGGACTTTGCTCGGCAGCTGGCACAGGTGGGCAGGAGGCATTGGAGATGCTTTCAGCCCCCAACACTCGTTCCAAATTCCCTGAGGGCAGCTGGGACCACCAGAACAGCTGCCCAGCCCGTTGGCACCTTGGAGACCCAAGGCAACCTTGCTGCCCCGGGGAAAGGCAGAGCAGGCAGGGGGCTGGGCAGCGGGGATGGCACCCAGCATGGGTGCTGCAGCTGGAGGTCAAGCATGGTCTGGAGGTGGGAGGTGTGGGATGAGCACGAGGAAGGTGAGGGGTGGTGGGTTCCCCTGCCTCCCCTGGAGACCCAAACTACAGCCGGGAGCTGGGGCTGGAGCTAGGTAGGTGCTGCCGAGCATGGGGGTGCAGGGTGCGGGCAGAGCCTGGCGCAGGCATGGTGCTCAGCACACCTCCTCCTTGTAGTTTCAGGCAACACAGTCCCCTTCTTCAACATGACCGTCGTCTACGTGCCTGAGGACCTGGAGTTGGGTGAGTGGGGCAGCCTCAGGGAGGCCCCGGGGTGCAGGAGGAGTGGCCGGGGGGGCCCTGGGCAGGGGCTGATGCTGCCTGTGTCCCCAGGCCAGCATGCTTTCCAGCTGATGGCTACTGACATAGATGGAGACCCACTCACCTACAGCATCAGTGGGCCAGATGCCTTCTACTTCTCTGTCGATGCCCAGACAGGCAACGTGACACTGAGGAACTCCCTGGATCGTGAGGTGAGGGCAGAGACCGGGGCAGATGTCCCTGCCTGAGCTGGGGGATCTGGGGTGACAGGGACGGAGGGCAGAGCCTGAGTTCTGTGGGAGAGCTACACATGGCGGTATTGTGGGTCACTCCCTGGCCTCAAAGCCCGGCTCCAGGTGGGAGAGCCGTCTGGGAGGATCATCCCACCCAGGGGTGGCAGGTGGGAGGGCACTGGGGCTCAGCCATCCAAGGATCAAGCTCCACCTGGCCCTGACCAAGTCCTGCCTTGTGTCCCTCCAGCTCCTGCCCAAGTTCACCATCATCGTCAAGGTGTTCGATGGGAAGAATGAAGCAGTGAGTGCCAGGGCACGGGCTGGCTGGCTGCAGCGGGTGATGGGGATGGGGAGGGGAGTAGGGTCTCAGAGGGGCTGTGGACAAGGCTCGGTGGGGAAGGGACCTGGAGGTGGGCTTTGCCCAGGGGTGGGTGATGCTGGCTGGCTTCGTAGCTGAGGGGGCGCAGGGTGCCGGAGCTGTACCCAGCTCTGCCACGCACCATCTCCCGCACTCACCCTGTGCCCTCCCTGACACCTGGTAGGTCTCCAAAAAGCTCACGATCATCGTGGAGGACCGTAATGACAACGCCCCAGTCTTCCAGTACCTGCCGTATGAAACCTCCATCCCTGAGGTACCTTCCTGGGACCTCTCGGCCCCTGTGGGCAGCAGGGCAGGAGCTCTGGGTGGCTCCTGTGTGCATGGTGCATGGGTGTGCCGGCAGCAAGACAACAGTGCACTGGGAACGGGGTGACCCCACACCTGGGCATGCGGTGACGGTGTGCCTGGGCGTGGGGCAATGGTGCAGCTGGCAAGGCTGACCTGGGAGCGCTCCGTGCCAGGGCAGTTCCCGGTGGGTGCCTCTGTGCCAGTCCGAGGCGCTGGCGCATGGCTGGGACTCTGCCCTTGTGACGAGTTTCTTATCAGGGAGTGCCCGAGCTGCCACTCAGCCTGGGCCAGGATGAGGCCGAATCAGGGTGCAGAAGGGGTGTGGGGCTGAGTCCGACCCCCCTCCGGCAGCCCCAGGGCTGGGGTGCAGCCCCTGCCCCCAGGGAGCCCCAGGGAGGGTGGCAGGGGGGATCCGGCTTCTGCCCAGCGTGAGCAAGGGCAGCAGCTCATCCCTGCATGGCCCACGGCACTGGGCAGCCCCTGGAGCCCTGCGGGGCCAGAGCACCCCAGAGCAGGGCTGGCAGGGGCTGGGCCCAGCACCACCCCCTCTGCTCTCCCGGGCAATGCCACCACCACCCACCCCTCTGTGTGCCCAGAACACGAAACTCAACAGCATCATCTGCACTGTGTTTGCCAATGACAGCGACACCGGGAACGCCTCCAAAGTCAGCTACAGCATTGAGGAGGTGAGTGCAGGGCTGAGCCCCAACACCCCAGGCATTGCCCTGGCCGGGGGCTCAGTGTGCTGGGGTGTGGGGGGCCGGGAAAACGCTGGGGGTCCCAGGACCTCTGCAGCAAGTGCTCTGTGCCAACGGGAAGATGATGTGGCTCGACTGCATGAGCCAGGGCAGGCCCTGGCATCTCCCCTGGCTGAGCCTGCCCGCTCCCCGGCACCAAGGAGGGGTTCATGCCTGCTGGAGAGCAGCAGTACATTGCAGTGGGGCATGCCATACCTGAAACCCACCCCTGAGCTACCTCTGTGGGGCAGAGGTGCTGGGGGACCCGGCTGGGGGCAGCCCCATGGCTCTGGGGGAGCAGGGGTATGTGTCGGGTCAGGAGTGCTGGCTCTGCACCCATTGGGCAACGGGTGCAAGGTGCTGAACAGTTGCAAGCTGGGGATGAGCCATGTGGTAGGGGGTCCCCACGTCCCGTGGGCCAAGCCTGGCAGTAGAAAGGGGGTTGAGCCCCAATCTCTGCTGGGGCACCTCTGCTCCCTGCCTTGGTGACACGGGGTGATGCCCCCTGCCCAGGTGATCCCAGACAGCGGGAAGAATCACTGGCTTTTCTACATCCTACCCAACGGGAGCGTGGTGCTCAATGGCTCACTGGACTATGCCACGAATACCTTCTACCAGCTCAAGATCCTTGCCAAGGTGGGAGCCAGCCGGGCTGGGGGCGCAGGGCTGCCAGGTAAGGGTGCCATGGGACTAATGGGTGCTCTGCTCCCCAGGATGGCGGGGGGTTGCTGCACAATGTGTTGACCTTCCAGCAGAGCTCAACCTACCTGTCCCTGACCATACGTGACCTGCCCAACCTGGACCCACGGTTCCTCAACGAGCCCTACTCCGGCTCTGTGCCGGAGAACTGCACCCTGGTAAGGAGCCCGCCTGCCCCAGCGGCATGTCCCTACCCCTGGCCCTCCCTGGGGGCTCTGATGCTCCAGGGTGTCTGGACCACCAGGCATGGGGGCAGCTGGAGACGTCATGGGTTCTGCCCTGATGGCCATGTCCCTGCAGGGCACCACTGTGCTGACTGTCACCGCCGTGGACAGAGACACGGGGGTGAATGATGAAATCTCCTACAGCATCACCAGTGAGTGATTCGGCAGGGCAGGATGGGCAGGGGGTGAGCAGTAGCAGGGTGGGATGGGCAGGGGGAGTGATCTGGAAGCAAGGGGCACCATGGGGACTGGTTCTGGGCTCCTGGGCGCTGCCAGCCTGCCCTGCTGGCAGAGAGAGGGCCAGGCCTGCGTTTCCCAGTGGCTGCAGCTGGTTCCTGATGTCCCCTTGCCCTAGATGCCAGCGTCCCCTTTGCTATCAGTGCCACAACGGGCACCATCACTGTGAGTGGGCCCCTGGACCGTGAGCAGCTGCCAAGCGAGGAAGTGCTTCTGGAAGTCACGGTGAGTAGGAGGCAGCAAGGGGAACCCCATCCTCTTCCTCTCACCGGGCCCCTCCAACCCACTCTCTCCTCCTGCCCAGGCGCGTGAGAAGAACCTGGACATCCACGGCAAGGTGGCACAGGCCAGCACCATGGTGGCAGTCATGGTGACCGACGTCAATGACAACAAGCCCCAGTTCTACCACTGCTCCCTTCCCAGCTGCGACTTCTCCACCAGTGCCCAGAACAACTTCAGGGGCAACATCATAGAGCACTCCTCCTCCAGACTGCCCGTGTCCAACCTCAGCATCGTTGCCCATGACCCGGACAAGGTGGGAGCTTGTGCAGGGAGCCGGGCTGGGGTGCAGGTGCCTGTCCTGGCTGAACTACCCACCCTCACTCCTGTGTGTCTCTCCCCGGCAGGGCATCAACAGCAACTATGAGCTCTACCTGCAGGGTCCGAATGCCAGCGCCTTCACTGTCTCCCCCACAAAAATTGTGGGCACAGGAGAGGTCCAGCTCCTGGTGCAAGACCCATCCTCTGTGGACTATGAGATAAGCCATGTCATGGTGGTGCAGGTTCGCCATGGGGACAGTCCCTGCTCCCTGCATATGCTGGGGCACAGAGGGGACACAGCCCTTCTCCTGCAGGGTTCAAAAGCCAAAGCAGAACATGGCTCTGCCCTGGCACCTTGTTTGGTTCAGAGGACCTGGGCTTGAGTATGACAGGTCTCTACCTCATGCTTGGGGACCCATGCGAGACACTGTCCTTTCTCCATCCTGCAGATCATTGCTAATGACATGGGGAACCCCACGGATTGCTGCTCCACGGCCACTGTGACCATCGATCTCATTGACAGCAATGACCACATCCCCGAGTTCCCCCAGAGCACCTACAACCTGAGCGTGATGGAGAACAGCCCTACTGGCACCATCATCTCCCCAAACATCACGGTCAGGCATTGGGCAGGGAGCGGGCACAGCTTATGTCCCCCAAGCAGGGCGCTGGGCATGCCTGGCACTGCTGGTGCAGCTCATGTTGAGGGCACTGGTCTTTCCATGCACATGGGAAGGAGACGGTGCCAGCGGGCACACAGGGTGTGGGACCACATGCCCATCAGGGCCACGTTTTTGGCGTGCTCACTGCCAGCAGCTGGTGCCCCAGACTCATCACTGCCCTGGGGACTGAGGTGGATTGACCAGATGCTTCTTTCTGTCTGTTTTAGGCCTATGATCCGGACAGCGGTGTCCTGGGCCAGATCACCTACCAGCTGCTCCCGGAGAGCATGTACGTAGGGGCATGGCCAGCCACGACTGGGGCATCATCCCAGCGAGGGGGCTCCAGGCCTGAGCCCTGGTGACGGCTCCGTGTGTGCCATAGCTGTAAAATCTTCACGGTGAATGCCATGACCGGGGCAGTGCTGGTGCAGAATGGGAGCTTGCTGGACCGGGAGACTCGCTCCATCTACTACGCCAACCTCCAGGCCAAGGATGGAGGCAATCTGGTGGGCACCACCGTGCTGGAGATCACTGTGCTGGACGACAATGACATGGCGCCCATCATCACTGGCTCCTACTTCATCTCGGTGGAAGAGGGGCAGAATGTCAGAACGCAGATTCAGGTATGCGCTGCTGGAGGTGGAGAGGATGATGGGGGGACTGTTGGAGAGGAGCAGGGACTGTCCCCGAGGTGCCGGACAGCCCCGTTCCAACCCCTGACCTTTTCAGGCCATCGACAACGACGAGCCTGGCAGCCGCAACAGCGAATTGGGCTTCAAGATCTTGCCAGGACCATTCAGCAACAACTTCACCATCAATGCAGCCACGGGTGAGATGCACAGCAAGGAGCCACTGGACCGCGAGGCCTTGGAAGATGAACGGGGACAGGTGGTGGTGACAGTGGAGGTGTATGACCACGGCGTGCCGAGGCTCCACACCTCGGTGAATGTCACCATCACTGTGGGGGTGAGCCCTGGGCACAAGCGGGGACACGCTGGGGCAGGTGGAGGCTTGGAGCTGGGATGTAAGGGCAGGGAGGGGATGTGAGATCCCTGGCCATGGCAGGGGCACCGTGTCCCCACATTCTCTGTGGGGGCAGAGGGAACAGTTGATGCAGAGATGCAGGAGAGGGCTTGTGTGCCTCCTGCCTGCGGGCAGGCACGTGTCCACGCTCCTGTCCCCAGCCTGCTGTGGGGGACCCTGTTTCCTGGAGCGGCTACAACCATGGACTTTATCTCCTGCAGGACATGAACGACAACGCACCCATGTTCCTCAACCAGTCCTATGAGTTCTCAGTCTTTGAAGACTCTCCAGGTAGAAGTTGCGTGGCCAGGCTCGTGGGACCAGCGGTGCCCCAGAGTCAGTGCCCACTGGCCACTGAGTGTCTGTCTCCACCTGCAGGGTCCCTCGTGGGTGAGGTGGAGGCCACAGATGCTGACCGGACGGAGATCAATTCCCGCATTTCCTTCCTACTTCAGAGGGGCAGTGGCTCCAGCAACTTCTTGATCCGCTCGTCCTACCTGGGGCCAGGGTACTATGGTGGGCAGCTGTCAGTGGACCCCGACATGTCCCTGGACTATGACACCCTGCAGCAGAAGTTCTTCTTCTTGGTGGTGCTGGCAGAAAACACGGCCGCGGACAACATGGGGGACACTGCCAACGTCTCGGTGGTGGTCCACATCCTAGACATCAACGATGAGCCCCCCACCATCCTGCCAGCCTCGCTGCAGGATGTGCACGTGAGCGAGAACGGCACGCAGCAGGGTCTGGTCCACACGCTGGTCGCCTCCGACCCAGACACCAACCACTCGCTGGTCTTCGAGGAGCTGGCAGTCACCTGCTTCAAGGGGGCGAGCAGCGCTGGGGAGGTGTGCTGGGACTGGTTTGTGCTGGCACCCAATGGCTCGGTGCTGGTGAACAGCTCGGACATTGACTACGAGCTGTGTGACAGGGTGGTGCTCACGCTGCGGGCTGAAGACCTGTACACCAAGAAGGGCAACCGCTACAGCCAGAATGGTACGGCACCCACTCCCCACTCCTTCCGACCCAGACACCAACCACTCGCTGGTCTTCGAGGAGCTGGCAGTCACCTGCTTCAAGGGGGCGAGCAGCGCTGGGGAGGTGTGCTGGGACTGGTTTGTGCTGGCACCCAATGGCTCGGTGCTGGTGAACAGCTCGGACATTGACTACGAGCTGTGTGACAGGGTGGTGCTCACGCTGCGGGCTGAAGACCTGTACACCAAGAAGGGCAACCGCTACAGCCAGAATGGTACGGCACCCACTCCCCACTCCTTCCACCACCACTGGGCACGGTGGGCAGTGGGACCTGCCTCTACCACCTCCCAGGAGGAGCTGTGGGGAGCAGGGCAGGAGCCAGGCAGTTTGGCGATGGAGGGAGGGTGTCCCCCCAGCTCTTTTGGTCCTGCTACAGGGACCTGAGCCTGCTGGGAAGATGGGGCTCCCATGGGCAGCAGAGGAGGGTGCTGCAGGGCTGCTCTGTTGGTGACTGGAGATGTCACCAATGTCTGCTTTTGGGACATTTGCAGAAACCCTGAGGATCCTCATCACTGATGTGAACGACAACACGCCACTCTTCCTGCCCATCTTGCAGACCTTTGGTGAGCAGCCAGGGCTGGTGCGTTCTGTGGGCTCTGCTCCGCACCTGCATGTGGGGGAAGGTGGGGACCTTCCACCAGCCAGGGCAGGGCTGTGAGAGGTGCAGGGGCCAGGCTGGGGTTACTCGATGTTTTCCATGAAGGCTGTGGGGCCGAGGGCAGTGGGGGGATGCTCAGAGCTCTGCTGAGCCCCTGGGCTGTGCAGGATATGGGGTCTGCAGCAAGCCTGGCTGTACACCAGCATGACCGTGCTGTCCATCTGTCTGTCTGTCCCTGGCAGTGGTTGTCCCCGAAATCTCTCCTGTGGACCTGCAAGTGGCTACTGTGAGGGTGAGGAGCTGGGGTGAGGAGCTCCCAGTCTGTGGAGCTGGGGCTTGCCTGTCCCTGCCATGGGCAGGCAGTGGCCGTTCCCATCCGTTCTCTTGCCATGCTTTGTCCCTGCAGGCCACAGATGCTGACTCAGGGCTGAGGGGAACCATCACCTTCTCCATTGTCAGTGTGGTGCTCGTGGAAGACAACGGGGTCAGCCGGCCTTTCGAGAACCTCTTCAAGGTGGTGACAACACCTGAGCAGGACAGCTACGTTGGAAGCATCCAGTGAGGCCATGGGTCTGGGCCAGGGTGGGGGGAATGCGGCTCGGCTCCTGCCTGCTGCAAGGCAGAGGTGCAGGCAGGGCCAGCACAGGCTGGCAAAGGGACAAAGCCATCCCAGGATTTTGCCCTGGGCATGGTGGCAGGGTGGAGCTTGGGGGATGGCGGTGCCCTCGCGGGGATGTCCCATGGGATCGCTGATGTCCCCATCCTTGCAGGGTGGCCAGCAACCTCGATGGCTCACTGAAGGGGCAGTACCAGGTGACAGTGGAGGCTCGGGACAGCGAGGCGCCAGCACACACAGCACAGACCGTGCTGAATGTGAGTGTCACCCCCATCCCCCTGTCCGGGGATGCCCCGCACCCTGCCCAGCCCTGCTCACCCCTGCTCTTCCCGTGCAGATCTTCGCGGTGGATCAGAGCTACCGTGTTCGCCTCCAGTTCACGACAACAGTGGATGAAGTCCAAAGTAACTCTGAAAATATCAAAGTGTAAGGAGTGTCGGGCTGTGGGAGGGGGGAGGTGCACGGCTGTGTAGCAGGGGACACAAGGATGCAGGCCAGGACCCACCGACCATGTCTCCCAGCTTCATGGACCATGAAAGGGACCGGGGCAGGCAGGTCCTTACCAGAGCCAGGGGCTGCAGGGGGTCCAGCCGCTTCCCATGCCCACGAGCAGAGCGGCAGGACTCCCGGCCCAGCCTCCCTCCATCCGTCCTGTTCCTAGGGCCCTGACTACCGTGACCAAGGCAGGGGTCTATGTGGTGGCCATCCGGAGCATAGAGGACACCCGTGCCTCCCAGTGAGTGGGGCCATGCAGGTGGTGGGGAAGGGGACGTGGCGGTGGCATCGGAGGGGGGGGTAACCCTGGGGCAGGGCACCGTGCCCTACACCCCGCTCACCCCATCTCTTTGATCCCGCAGGGTGGAAGCCAAGTCAGTGATGGAGGCGTACTTTGTCTACAGCAATGGCACTGCCCTGGACGTCAACCAGCTGAGCATGTGTGTGCCGGGGCGGGGGCCGTGCATGGGCACTGCCACGCGCCTGGACCGGCCCAGCCGCTCATGCCTCTGCTTTCCTCGGCAGGCTCATACAGTCTGACCCACTGGGCCTGGCTGAGCTGGTGAACCTGGGCCTGGCTGTCATCGTGAGTGGGGCCGGGCAAGGGGCACAGGGAGAGGGCACCAGCCCTGTGTGGGGCTGGGGAGGAGTCCACTGGCTGGGGCTGTGCCCTCACCCCTGCTCTGTGCCAGGGCCCCGGGGAGGTGGTGAAGCCCACCAGGGAGACGGAGCTGATCGGCATCATCGCAGGGCTGGCAGCGTTCCTGCTCATCTTCATCCTCATCATGACCCTGGTCTTGGTTCTCACCACTAGGAGGTACCGCACTGCCCCCATCCTCACCGGCACCCCCAGACCCATCCTTACCCTCTATCCTGCTCATGCCCACCCCACCCCACGGCCCAGCTTTCCCCTGTCCCTCTCACCCACCCCGTCCCTGGGCTTTGCAGCTACAAGAGGAAGCTGAGTGCGATGAAGGCTCTGAAGGTGGCCACGACGTTCAGCCCTGCCATGGCACAACAGGGAGCTGGCATCCCTGGGACCAACCAGTACAATGCAGAGGGGTGAGTGGGGGGGCTCCCTGCGGCAGGAGGGGAGAGCCCAGGCATGTCCCCACACCCAGGGGCTGCAGGGCTTGCTGTCACACCCCTCCTGCCTGGGGGACACGGCTGCCCCGGGCTGACCCCGCAGCCCCACGGGACAGTCACTCACCTGCCACCCATCCCTGGCCAGGGCCAACCCCATGCTGAACCTCTCACTCGATCCCTCCCATGACCTGGGCTTCCACGAGGACTCCAGCTCTGTGGCCAGGTGAGCTCTGCGGGCAGGTCCCAAAGGCCACCAGGCCGTCACCCTGCATACCCACTCTGCCAGTGCCTGGGCCCTCTTCTACCCCCCACCCTCCACTCTCAACAGTGTGAACTCCCTGGATGAAAACACAGTAAATGCACCTGGGGACAACAACCTCAAGGCCATGGTAAGTGTGCAAAGAGCTGCTGGTGCCCAGCAGGGAGTTCTGCCACCACACCCCACGTCCCCTCCTCTCCGCTGTGGACACCTCATGGAGCTCCTGGACCCCTCATACTGCTTCCTCTCCATCCCCCTGACAGCCCCCAGCTCCTGGGAGGGATGGGAGTGTCCCTGTCCCCATCCCCTCTGACCATGCTCTCCTCCTGCAGCAGGGCAAAGCGCAGCTGACAGACCCCACTGACGAGGAGGTGCTGGTGGCCGCCCTGAACCTGAAGGAGCCCACCAAAACAGCGTACATCAACACGACCTTCACCACCACGGACTTGTGAGCGGGCGCGCAGGAAGCAGTGGGGCCGGAGCGGGACTCAGGCAGCTGCTTTGGTGATGTTGTGTTCAGAGGCTGGCAATAAACCTGTCCCACGCGGGTCACAGTGTCCTGTGGCCATCAGCCCATCTGCCTGGGGGGCTCAGCCAACTTGGGGTCATCTCTTCCAGCACAAGGTGCTGGTTTCAGGCCAGGCTGGCACTGGAGGGGAGGAGACTGCCACCGCAAGGCTCAGCCTACTCAGGCAGCTGCTTTGGTGATGTTGTGTTCAGAGGCTGGCAATAAACCTGTCCCACGCGGGTCACAGTGTCCTGTGGCCATCAGCCCATCTGCCTGGGGGGCTCAGCCAACTTGGGGTCATCTCTTCCAGCACAAGGTGCTGGTTTCAGGCCAGGCTGGCACTGGAGGGGAGGAGACTGCCACCGCAAGGCTCAGCCTGGCTTCTTGTCCCAGGGACCCTTCCCTGGGCTGCCCTGTTGGCCCCTGGCCCCGCTCAGCCCTGGGGGAGGGAGGTGCAGGCAGCCCCGCGCAGAGGTTTGTGCACGGTTTTATTACCCAACATCCACATTGACAGGTTGGTCCTCCCGCCCCCTTCCTCCCCCCCACCCCCAAAAGAAGAAATGAAGAGGAAAAAAAAAAGAAGTATGTGATGAATTCGAAGCGCCGGTGTGCCGCAGCTCGGCAGCGAGGGGCTGGAGGTGGGGGACAGCCCGGGACAGGGTGGCGGCAGGATGCCCCAGGGCTCCTGGTCTTCCCTTTGTGGCCATGGCACTGCTCCCACAGCCCAAGGCACAGGGAAGAGCTGGCTCCCAGTGAGCACCGTGGCACAGAGCGGGCACTGGCTGCAGTCCTGGCTGCAAGCTGGCGCCTCAGTGAGCCCTTCACAGCACTCTCCCAGAGCAAGAGACAGCCCCGCAGGGGCAAAACAACCCCCAGGATGGGGGTTTGGGGGGGGGCCAAGACTTGCCCCTTAAAGAGGGGAAGCAGCTGCACTGATGCCCCCGGCACCTCAAGCCCTCCTGCACCTCTGCCCAGAGGGGATGGTGCAGCTCCCCAAGCACCCCCCATTTGCAGCCTCCTGCCATCAGACGCTGGGCACAGGCCTGGGCCCCCCCTCGCTGCGGCACTGTGGGGCCGGTCCCTCTGCACGGGGCCAGGTCCCACATCTCAGTGGGATGCCACGGTGCTGCTGGCCATGGAGATGCTCACCCAGCCGCAGGGATGCTCACCCCCCTGCACGCCGACCCTTCGCTCCCGATGCTCTCCAGCCCGGCGGGGCACAGGCAACATAGGAGAAGTGTTTGAAAAGAGGGTCACGGCCCCGCAGGCCACCAGGGAAGGAGGTGGCTCCAGGCAGGTCGCGCACAGCTGAAAGTGTCTCTTAAAAAGCTCCAAAAATGCAAACACGGTTCAATAAAAGCCCCCCTCCCCCCCACCCTGTAAAACCCCAGCTGTATAAAGTGGCAGCGCTTTGCAGCCAGCACATCCCCAGCTGCCGTGGGGGAGAGTAGCCAGCGGGGCTGGAGGGACCCGTGCCCACGTCCCCCACACACAGGGCCTCTCCAGCTCTGGGGAGGCTGGACAGGCCCGGCGGCAGGGCAGGCTTCATCCCCACCACCAGCCGTGGCGAGGATGTGCTCTGGGCTCTGATGACTGCCCCCAGGAAGGTCCCTGGGCAGGGGGGCTGGGGGGCCATGGGGACAGACTTCCCGAGTGCCTCCAGCCACAGTGACAGGGACGAGCGGTTCTCCACCGCAGGTGTGGTTGGCCCCAGTCTCTCTCATTTGAGATCTGTCCTGGTGCCCCGCGTGGTCACGTCCTCCCAGCTCCAGGGCACCCACGGCACAGCAGCGGGGCAGAGAGGACAGGGCTGTGGCGGGCTGGGCTGAATGCCCCCACCCTGGGCAGCCACAGGGAACCTGCGTGTGCACAGCAGTGGGCTGGTCAGAGTGTGGCCAAGCCCTGGGCAGGCGAAGCGGTGTCACCGTGATGCGCCAGCGTCTCTCCAGCACAGGGAGCGACGCTGCTGCCTAGGGCACAAGCCAGGCCAGAGCTCAGGGGAGCCAGCAGCGACCTGCCCATGCCCACCCTGAGCCGTCACCAGACCTGTGCCACAGGCAGTAGATGCCCCAGGAGCAGCTGCCTCCAGCTGGAAGGAGCCTCATGCTTCCTCATGCTAAAAAAAGCCACCAAGCACAGAGACGTGGCACCAGCCTCATGTCCCAGGACACCTCCATGGGGCCAGGCTGGCAGGGGGACCCCAGGCTGGCAGGGGGACCCCCACCAAAGGAAACACCTTGCCCCAGCAAGCAGTGCTCCATCAATGCCCACCCCGGCCCCAGGAGCCCCACACACCGGCAGTGGGTGTCTTGGGATGCCAGGGCAGGGACCCCTCCCCATGGCACCCCTTCCCTGCCGGCGTGGACAGCGGCTCACTCCATGGCAGGGCCAGCACGGGAGCAGCACCGGGGCCGCCGGACATTTTGCAGCAGAGCCCGAAAGATGCTGGGCTGCCTCTTGGCCTCGCCTTTGCGGGGGGCTCCCTTGACAGAGCCGGTGCGGGTGCTCTGTGGGGTCATCACCACCTGCCGCCCATGCTCCTCAATCTGCTTCTCCAGGTGCTTCTGGATGGCCATGCCCAGCACCTCCACCTCCATGGAGGCCCCGTATACCTCCCATGTCATCCCCTTCTCGTCCCAGCTCACCTCCCGGATGGGCTCTGGAGCCTCCTCCACCACCGTCCCCTTCACATGCACCTCAGGGTACGAGGCCTGTGGGGACTTGGCCACCGGCGTCATGGGCCCGGTGGCCACTGAGCGGGTCTCCACGGGCATGGACACCTGCATCTCCGCGTCCTTCTTGGAGGGCTCCAGGCACGGGGGGACAGCAGAGCCCAGCTCTCTCTTGGGGAAGGTGAAGGCAGCAGCCCCGCCTGGGGGGCTCATGGGGCTCAAGGCCACCGACACCAGGGACGCTCGGCTGTCCACTTGCGTCCCCGTGTCCTGCATCCCGGTGTCCTGCGGTGGGGTCACCTCGAAGGAGTAGGACTCGCAGAGCAGCTTGGCTGTCCGGGGCTGCTGGCTGCTCCCGGCATCCGCATCTCCAGCTGGGCTCCCCTCAGCTCTGCCCTGGCCCAGGGTGGCGGGACTTGGCCCTGCCTCACTTCGGCCCCCACTCCCTGCAGTGCTGGCACTGGGGGGGGCTGCCGTGCCCCCCTGGGGGTGCTTGGGAGCCTCGCCGCGCCCCGGCTGGGGTGCAGTGCCCAGGGATGTCCCTGTGCCACCCTGAGGCTGCTCCTGACTTGGCAGCTCAGCTGCTCCGGCGCCCGCAGCGGGCTCCACGAATGCCACGTGTTTGGCAGGAGCCGGTGTGCTCCCTGCGTCCTTGCTGGGCACTTTGAGGCAGGGCTCGGGCAGGGGGGACAGGGGGGCTGCGTTCTCCTTCTGGGCGCCAGGGCCCCCTATCCCCGTGGGACCACAGGCAGGGGCAGCACTGCTTGGTCCCCCGCAGCTCCCTGTCGCTGCCGCCACGCTTGGCTCCACACCAGTGTCCGGGAGAAGTGTGCCGGGAGGCGGTCCTGTTGGCGATGGTGCCTTCTCCTCCACCACTGGGCCAGCTGCAGTGCCCTCGGCCTCCAGCTCAACCATGCAGCAGGTCCTCATGGCACGGCCCTCCGTGGCACAGCCAGAGCCAGGCAGGCACTCACCTGCCAGCAGGCAACCGGGCTCGTGGGCGCCGGGCTCGCAGGCGTCCTCAGCCCCAGCCTGGCGGCTCAGCAGCTGCAGCCCCTCGGGCTCCTTAGCGCTGCCCATGCCCAGGGAAGGCTTCTCCCATGCTAGTCCCACCGCGGGTCTGCAAGAGAGAGGATGGGGCAGTGAGGGGGGAGCAGCGCATGGACCCCCAGCCTCTCTTGGTTGCCAACTGTTTTTCTCCATGCCACCTGTGACAACAGGTTGGGCGGCCGCCCAGAGCACCCACCGGCCCTGGCACAGCCTGCGTGGTGGCACCCAGTGCCCGGCCCCACAGGAAGGGAGGAACAGTATCGGCCGCCTACCGTAAAAGCCAGCCTTCCCCCAGCGTGGCCGGACCAGGAGCGGGACCCAGGCACTGCTGCAGCTGCAGGAGCGGGAAGACGTGGCGCAGGCACCCCTGCAGAGAGAGCGGCAGCTGGAGCGTGGCCCCGGGCACCAGGCTGAGAGACTGGGGGGCTTGGCACCCCCCACCTGCCAGTGGGGAGCTGGGTGCAGCGTGGGGTGAGAGCGAGCCAGGCCTGGGGGCCAAGGGGGGCTGCAGGGCACAGCAGGGGTGCGGGGCAGCCCGAGCCCTTCTCTCCACTCGCTGGGACCAGTGTCCCTGGAGCTGGGAGTGATGTGTGTCCCCCGGCCACAGGAACCCCCAGCTCAGTGCCTACGCCCCATGTCAAGGGTGCGTCATGCTCCAGCCATGCTGCGCAGAGCTAGCTGCAGGCAGGCACCCCAGCACAGTGGGGGGACACAGGCTGGTGTCACCCAACCGGCCCCAAACCCTCCCCAGCCCTGTGGGGCAGCCCTGTAGCAGG
>NW_008796044.1:9435984-9436223 GCF_000699145.1 Aptenodytes forsteri | reverse complement strand
GGCCCCAACCCCCCCCCAGCCCTGTGGGGCAGCCCTGTAGCAGGAGCATGGCGGGAAGCCCCGAGTTCTCTGGGAGCCCCCCAGCTCTGCCAGTGCCAGCGAGTCCCTCCGGAGCTGGGAGCACACGTGTCCCAAAGCCGTGGGGCACTCCACGCCTCCGGCCATGGCCCCTTCTGGGTCCCGGAGAGGGCAGAGCTGAGCAGACGCAGCTGGACCGGAGCGAGTCCCCCCCAAGGGAA
>NW_008796044.1:9432641-9435131 GCF_000699145.1 Aptenodytes forsteri | reverse complement strand
GCGACAGCCCCATCACCCCACAGCCCCCCGGCACCCCCCAGCAGCACCACCCCGTATCCCCCAGGGACGGTCACCCCGGCACCCCCCGGGCACAGCAGGGCACATGGCCGGCTCCGGTCTGCCCCGTGGGTCCCCGACCTTTAGCGTGGGTCCCGTGGGTGGGGGTGACAGCGACACAGAGCCCGGTCCCCCTCCTACCTGGTGATGGAGACGGCCGCTTCCCTCCCAGTCATCACCGGGGGGGGGCTGCACCCCAACCAGCCCAAGGGACGGGGACAATGTGCCACCGCGGCGGGGATGGAGGTGGGCTCCCGCGCACCCCTCGCCCAAGGGTGGGGGAGGACGGGGAGGGGAGAACGTCCCCGTCTCCCTCCCGGCAGCGCCTGCCTCTGCTCCCGGGCTCAGGCTTTGTCTAACTCCTTCCCACGCACTCCCGCTCACGCTGCGGGGGGGAAGGCGGCCTGCTCGCCTCGCCTGCATCCCTGCATCCCCCCCAGAACCCGCCAGCATGCCCCCTCAAAATCCCCCAGCTGCCCCCCATCACCCCATAGGGCCAGAATCCCCTCCCTGCCCTGGGGATGTCCGCGCTGAGGCAGGAGCTGAGCTGAGCTATAGATCTATAGGGCGGGAGGTGCTAACGTCTTGGGGTTAATGTTAGCACCTCCCCCCCTCCCCCCCCCCAGGCCCTATAGATCTATAGGGTGAGGCAGGCACAATGGGAGCTGGCACACCTGGTTGCTTGGAGACAGGGGAGGTTGGAAATGCTCCTTCCAGTAAACAGCCAGGCTGGAACAAAACCCCGAAGGCTAAAAATAGGGAGGCAGGATATGGAAATAAAATAAAATAAAAAGCATTGCCTTACCCCCCCCAGCGTAGAGCGAGGCACCCCCATGTCACTGCCGGGCACCCCAATGGGTGGCTGGGGTGGATGGTGTGAGGGTGCATCACTGCACCCATCAGTGTGTCCCCCCCTCAAGGTGTTCCTCCCCACCCATGGTCCTGTGTGCTGGTCCCAGTCCCGCAGCATTGACTGGGCCCAGTTGCCCACTTGCAGTGGTGGAGGAGCACAGTGTGGGGCATAGGTATGGGTTTACATCCCATGCTGCCCCGTGTGGGATCAGACCCAAGCCTGGGCACAGACCCCGGGAGGGAAAAGGGGCTCCGTGGGCCGGATCAAGTCCTGGCAGAGGAGCAGACCCAAATGTCCCACATCCCCTGGCCGGGACTTTGCCATGGGGTGGGGGGCTGTGGGGCCGCATCCTGCTGGCATTTGCTTCCACCTGCCGCCCTCAGCTCCGCCAACAGCTGCTCTCCCCGTCCCCATCGGCATCTCGGCACCCAGCGCATCCCCATCCCTGCTGGGGCTGGCCGGGGGGGTCGCGGGGAGCATCCTCCCCTCCCTGCAGGCAGCCTTCATCCCAGACCAGCTGCCTCCTCCTCCTCCTCTCACCGCCCGGGCACCTCGGGGCTGGCAGGAGAACAATAGCGAGGAGGATGAGTAAGATGGTCCCCATTGCCTTGGCAACGCACTCCCGCGCTGCCGGCGCGCGAGGAATCAGGCAGCTGCCTGAAAAGCGCATTCTCCCTCGGCGGAGGGGGCTGCCGGCACAGGTAGCATGGCATTTTTTTGGCCCACCTCCCACGCCCGCACGGGCAGCGCCACGTGAACGCGTCCGGCTCCCCCACAGCCGCCAGCATGCCGCTGGCGCCCGCACACGCTGGTGCGGGCAGGCACATGCGGCCGGCACACGGCTCGGCCCAGGCTTGGCTCTGCGCCGTCTGTCTCGACGGTGCCCGGTTGTGCCGGGGAGCAACGGGACACAGCCAAAAGGGTCTGGCCAGGGAACGTGCCCCCTCCAGGGCTGCCCAGCGGGAAGGCGATGGGTTTCTCGCGGCCATTCACTGCTGCGCCGCCTTCACACGTGGCTGCCCACGTTATCTGCGGGCAGGGAGGCCGGGCTCCAGAGCTGATGGGGTGCTGGCAAATGGGAGTGGCAGGGGACGCCCGGGGGCACCAGGTTCCATCGCCGACCGCAGCCGTGCATCCCATGCTGCCCCCCGGGCTCCCCTCCCCAGGCCGGGCCATGCTGCTGGTGGGAGGACCCGCAGGGTGCCCAGAGCTGCGAGTGCCTTGGGATGACAGACACTACCGGGAGATCCAAAAGCACCAAGCGCCCTAAAAATAGCACTGCATTCCCAGCTGCCTCAGCGCAGAGGTGCTGGGGTGGCATCTGATCCCTGCCAGCACACCCTGCCCTGGGTGACCCGAAACACAGCCCGTGCCTGGGGTGGACCCGCCCCAGCTCTGCAGGGTGGGAGGGCACCGCATCCCAGCGGCCGAGCGCATCGCCCTGGATGCTCCCGGGTGCGGGCAGGGCTCCGGGTGCAGGCGGGGACACGGCCCCAGGGCCAGCCGGGGGACACGGGCAGGGACAGGGGCTCAGGGAGGCCCAGCCCCCACTGCTGGGATGGCGGCGTGGGGCTGTGCAG
>NW_008796044.1:9421135-9432048 GCF_000699145.1 Aptenodytes forsteri | reverse complement strand
GGCAGCAGAGGCCCGGCGGGGCGGGCTGCCCTGGGTGCGCGGGCTCCTGGAGACCATCCGGCGCTGCAGCCATGTCCTGGAGGTGGCCTTCCCCCTGCGCAGGGACAGCGGCGCCTGGGAGGTGGTGCGGGGCTGGCGGGCCCAGCACAGCCAGCACCGCCTGCCCTGCAAAGGGGGTGAGGCAGGGAGCCACGGCCCCACTACACGCTTCTCCATCCCTACCCAGCCCTGCGCGTGGGGCTCTGCGGGGCTCACCCCCGCGTGGCTCAGGGAGCGAGGAGCCTGAGTGGGGGGCGTCTACGTTAACACGGTGGTGGCCGGGATGCCTACGGCGGTGGCCAGGAGGATGCCGCCCTCGGATGCATCCTCCAGAATGACGAGGGGCGCCCTGGGGGAGGCAGCTTTGCCAACCTCAGCTGCAGCCCAGCTGCTCACACTGGAGCACAAGAACAGTGCGGCTGGCGGCCACCCCTGTGTGCGTTTGACTCCTCATCCTAAACACCATATACTCACTGCCCTAAACACACCTCCAAGCGGTGACAGCTGTTCTGAGCCTGAGGGGTCCCAGCCTCCTGTCCCCTCGCCCTTAGCCTGAGGCTTTCGCCGTGCTGCGGCTGCGCTGCTTGAGGTGCCACCACAGTAAAGGCCTGTGTCTGTGGGATGGCCAGCCGGTAGGAACCTGCTTTCCATTCTGTGGTGATCTGGAGGAACAATTGCTGATCACCTATTGCGACTAGATGCTGCTCTTTCAGAAGAGTCAAAGCCTTTCCTACAATGCCTCTGTGCCATTTGTGGTAAAAAGGCAGGGACTCTTCATTTCTTCTCTCTCCTTTCCCAGGGGTTCGTTTCAGCAGCTCAATCGGTGTCGATGAAGTAAAAGCTCTGGCTGCATTAATGACATACAAATGCGCTGTAGCGGGTAAGTACAAGGGGAATGTAAAGCACGTGGTGACTTGGGCATGGGATGGGGCTGTGATACCGTGAGTCAGAAAAGCTCGTTAGATGCTTTGAAAATCAGAAGTGCTCTGGAAGTGCAGGATGTTCCTCTGGGCACAGATGTGCGAGGGCAAGGCTTGCTGTGGCTGCAGAATATGCCACTGGCAGTCCGGGATGTTCGTGTTAATCAGGGAGCGTCAAGCATCGTGCTTCTCAGATGCAGTCTCTGTGCCTGGGTTGTCATGGATTCAGCTCTGGCTGGTGGCGTTGGTGGCAGGCTCAGCGTCTGTATCCTGTCCTGCCTTCAGCTCCGCTCCGCAGAGGCCGCGTGGTGTTAGGGGGGAGCCATGTGTGGCGTGGGGAAGCGGTGGACCCTTGCCTGGATTCACCAACAAGGTCACGATTGCTGTGGTCGCCTTCTCCCCCAGGGGAGCAGGCAGAGAACATCTGTCTGCCTTACCTGTTTTTTTCCAGATGTTCCTTTTGGTGGTGCCATGGCGGGTGTGAGGATCGATCCGAGAAAATACTCGGTGAGTTCACTCCTTTCCTTCCCCCACCAACAGCCCATAACTCACGATCCATTTGCACAGCCCTTCCTCTCCGTGCGTATCACAGCGATGTGTTCTGACAGGCAGGGGGAGATGCTTGTAGTGAGTAACGCTCACCCAGCAACTGCGAAAAGCAGCTCAGGGCGGGGAGAGGGGTGGTGAACTCTGGTTTATGGGTGAGTGCATCTGGCCAGACACACACTGAAGGAGCCTGGAGTAGGGACGCTCCTGCTGCTGCCTGCTGTGCTGGGAGAAGGTGCAGATCAGCGAGAGGTTGGAAGGGCAGTGAGCAAAGGGACCAGGAGTTCACACATCTCTCTTTTTCAATCCAGGGTCCCCAGCCGCTGTGAATTAACTCCCTGGAGATGTCAGGGTGTGCCCTGTACAGGCAGGGCAGGGCAGCTGCCGGATGCTGTACCGCGGCTCTGTGATTTTTCTTGGGGCCTGTAGTAACAACTGTGTTTTGTTTTTCTTGCACAGGAACATGAGCTGGAGAAAATAACGAGGCATTTTACCGTAGAAATGGCCAAGAAGGGATTTATAGGTGAGAGTGGGTTTGTCCCCATTCTGTAAGCAGCGTGTGGCTCGCAGGCAGGGACTGGGCAGCGGCGCTCACTGCCCTGGTGCTCTGCTGTCTGTTCACTGCTTTGCTCTGCCTGCGCTGTGAATTTGGAGCAGGGGGAGCCTCATGCGGCGCTGAGCATGGCGGGGCTGGCCCAGGCTGCCCCCCAGGTACTGCTGGGCAGGGGTCTCACCTGCACGTTACCCTCCATTCCCACTGGCCTGTGCAGTTGCAGAGAGGAATGAAGGCTTCTCCTGCCTCAGCGCATGATAGAGAGCTCAGTGGGTGCTGGTCACAAGGCAAAGACCTTTACATTCCCTCTTTACTTGAAAGTGTTGGGAAGGGACACAGCAAAGACCCTGCGAAAGCCAAAGACGTTCATGCCTGAGGGGAGCTGGGGAGGCCCTGGGGCATGGGCAGCACCACGCTTTGGTCAGGGGACTCCTTGGTGCGCCCAAGGACATGACCAGCCTGTGGAAATCACCTGGCTGTGCATGTGCCATTGGTTGGAGCAAAGCAATTGAATTGCAAAGACAGGATTTGACAGATTTTTCTACCTCCGCAGGGCCTGGGATTGACGTGCTGGCCCCTGATGTCAGTACTGGGGAGCGGGAGATGTCCTGGATAGCTGACAGCTACACCCACACACTGGGTTACCGGGTAAGCTCTGACAGTGCTGGTTTGGACCCCGGGATGCCGTGGGCACTATGAGGGTTCGTGCCCAGAGGCCCTTGCCAGTGACTTGCTTTAGGTTTAACTGAGGCTTAGGGGAGGGTGGGGGAAGCTGAGGCTTGGGGAAAGTCCGATCTAGAGGACCTGCACCAGGTGAGACCTTAACCTTTGCTCTCCCCATCCCGGCCTCGCAGGACATCAACGCCCAGGCGTGTGTGACAGGAAAGCCCATCAGCCAGGGAGGCATCCACGGACGACACTCTGCCACCGGGCGGGGGGTCCTGCATGGCATTGAGAACTACATCACCAACACAGACTACATGGACCGCATCAGCCTGAGCCCCGGCTTCCCCGGCAAGACCTTTGTGCTGCAGGTGAGCGCTCAGCCCAGCTACAGCTCTGAAGAGGACACTTCCTCGGGATCTTTCTGCCCCTCCTTTCCAGGAGAGCTTTCAGTCTCAGTGCTGCCTGGACATGATCTCCCAAATCTCTCCTCACCCTGTGGCAGCTCGCACTCGTTTGAGCAGCTTTTCAGACCTGCTGCGTGCAGAAGTCCAGGGATGCCGTGGCGCTCACACCGCACAGGCATTCCCAAGGTTTCTCTGTAGTCATCCTGCCTGAAATTGCTCATAAAATGGAAGCTGCGACTGACCCTCGTCTGCGCGGCAGGCAGAGCAGAGAGGTGGCAGGACACAGGGGGCTCTGCCAGACTGGGTGGAGAGAGCCGAACCCAGTGACGTCACGTTTCTGTCACCTCCAAACCAGCCGCAGCGAGCCATGATGTTACCCACAGCAAAGGTCCTGCTTGTGGGTGCAGCCCCCATCTCTTCTGGGTGCTCTGTGGGTCTGGCCCGCGCTGGCCTGCCTTGCCCAGCGACCTGGGAGCTCGGTGGGACCCTGTGGGTGCCAGCCCTGCCTTTTCCCTTCTCCTCCCAGGAAGGACCTTCCCTTCCCTGCAGCTCAGGGAACTGCGGTGAAGTGCTTCCCCCTGCTGTAGCTCCAGGAGCTTCTGCTCTCGGCCAGGCCCTGCTGCCCCATCCACTGCCCACTCTGCCCGCAGCTGCCTGTTTCCTGCTGAGGCCACTGCTCTCTGCAAGGGAGAAATAAACTGGAAACCGCGCAGCTGAAGTCTTGCCTGTGGCCGGCACTTTGTGCTTCCCTCCGAGCGCTCGCTCCTCGACGCAGCTCCCTGCCACGGGGAAGAGGCTTTGAACCGAGGCTGCACCTGGAGCTGCTGCCCGCAGCGCCCTCAGGAATGGCCCTGCCTTTGCTCATCCCTTCCCTTTCCACGCATCCTTCTACTTCGCTGATACAGCAGAGAATGAGAAGGCTGAAGTCTTTGGCTACTGTTTGTATAATTTTGCTGTGTTTGGGGGATGTTTTTGCAGTCTCAGGAACCAGTGTTGCTTTTGGGAGCTGTACCAAGCTGGCAAGCACTTTGGGGCAGACAGTGCAAAATCATCTGTTCCCGTAAGAAGAGCTGAGCTACCCCCATGGCCCTGCCTCGTGCTGGTGCCATGGCAGCCGATCGCACCCCCTCAGTGTGAGGTGCAGGAGGATTGCTCAGATCATGCCTAGGAGCTGTGTGGTGCCCACCAAGGGACTGTTTCTCACTGGATTTGTTTTCTGTTGAGATCGGCTCTTAGAAGCTGAACAGCATGCTGTGCTTGGAACATAGCGTCCAGGAGCTCTGGAGGTGATAAAGACAGGCTGAGCTAGAAACCTTTATCCCATGGGCTCTGCTTTTCACAACCCTCTAACTAGCCAAGGAGATCTCTGTCCTGCCAGGTCCTAGTCTCCATCCAGCCAAAATATTCACCAAGAACTGCTAGATCAGGGGTTCCTATTTGTGCTTCTCAGCTCAAGCTCCTGAGAGGGGGCTGTTACCAGAGCGGCAGGTCAGTTTTCAGTGTTTATCCCCATGACTTCCCTCTCTCCAGACCTTCTCTGCTCTCTGTTGCTGTAGGGCTTTGGCAAAGTGGGGCTGCACACTATGAAGTACCTGCACGAGTATGGAGCCCGCTGCGTCTGTGTTGGGGAGACAGACGGAGCCATTTACAATCCCAGAGGGATCGACCCCAAGGAGCTAGAAGACTATGAGCAGGTGAGTTAAGCCCAGTCAACCCAGCCCCTGTTCTTAGGGGGGGGTGGTCAGTGCCTGTCTCTGAAACGCCCATGGAGAAGGGGGCTGCCCCTCACCTTCTGCAGAGTCCAGCTCTGAGGGCAGTGCTCGATGCTGCCAGGCTGGGCCCAGCTGGGCTCTCCTGTTCGTTCCAGGGCCACGGCACCATAGTTGGCTTCCCAAAAGCAGAGCCCTGTGATGGCAGCATCCTGGAGGTGCCCTGCGACATCCTCATCCCTGCCGCTATTGAGAAGCAGCTCACGAGGGAGAATGCACCCCGGGTGCAAGCAAAGGTACAGACCGCTCGTGCCGCACACTCCCAACAGGCCCTGCATCAGTGCGAGTGACAGCAGCCCAGACGAACCTTCGCTTTTGGCACTCAGCACCCCAGGGAGGTGTCACATCACTGCACTGACAGCTCGCCCGCTGTGCCAGAGGGACAGAGCCTGAGGCAGAGGTGGCAGGTCACATAATTCAGGGGAAGAGGAAAGCCTGAGCCCTTCCCTTTGCTGGCAGGGAGCAAGGATTGTTGGAGTGACCTTGGCTGGCTCTTCTGGCATCCTCAGTCTTCATTGCTGTATCAGATCCTCCCCTCAGGGCAGGGGAGATGGTATCCTCGAAGGTACTGGGTGTCACAGTGTTGACACTGAAAATCATAGGCAGCAGGTAAGAGTGAACAAAGTAGGGGACTAGTATGAATACCAGCTTCCTCCCTTCACCGTGAGCTCTAGGGACCAAAGGGACAGGGCGTGCTGGGACCTGGGACTCTGTCACAGCCAAGGTCTTTTGCAGCCTGAGCCTTTAATCATTCTGTGTGAAACATGAGGTCTGAGCTTTTGCTCATCCTGAACAGCTTCAGTGGGGAGGTAAGCGCCCAGACCCCTGCCACCAGAAGTGGCCTGGTGGGGGGGATCCAGCAGCAGGGAAAGCAGCCTGTCACTGGTTTCTTCTTTCATTTCCTCCGCCTATCTCACCTCTGCTCTGCTTGTGCTCTCAGATCATTGCAGAAGCTGCCAATGGCCCCACTACACCAGCAGCACATGAGATATTCCTGCAAAGAAACATCCTGGTCATCCCGGTATGTCCATCCCCACACACAAGGGGAGATGGTGGGCTCGTGGCTATTAGGGCCATACGGTGGCGTCAGCTGCACTGATGTGGATCCAGCTGGGCTCTGCCAGGCTCTGGGATCAGGCAGTGTTGATGGTGCTCTCTCAGTCAGCCTGTTCCCTGCCTTGCCCCCAGCTCCTGAGCACATCTCAGATGCTGGTTTCCCGTCTGAACCCTCCTGGTTCTTGGCTGCAGCAGCGATAGACTATGGGGCTCCTGGCCAGCACCGGGATGTCCTGCGGCCGCTGATGGGCCAACAGCAAACCGTGCCACATCACACGAGGTGCCAGAGCAGCTGGTGTCCCTGCTCAGAGGCAGTGCAGAGCCACCGTGGCTCTAGGATTCAGCCATCCCAGTAACCTCGGGACTGTCTCTGAGGGCAGAGCCCAAGAGTATGGGGAGGGACCCAAGGCAGAGGAGGAGAGATCCCCAGATGGGTCATGGGTCTTGGGGTCACCCTAAGCAGCAAATCTGAAGCGTGTACTGCCCTTGGCAGGACGTGTACGTGAATGCAGGTGGTGTGACCGTTTCCTTCTTCGAGTGGCTGAAGAACTTGAACCACGTTAGCTACGGCCGCCTCAGCTTCAAGTATGAGCGGGAATCCAGCTACCACCTCCTGCAGTCAGTGCAGCACAGCCTGGAGCAGTGGTTTGGCAAGGCGAGAGGGGAGATCCCCATCGTCCCGTCCCCAGAGTTCCAGGCCCGCGTGACTGTAAGTGTCTACAACCATGGAGGGTTGTCCTGGCTCACTTGTTTCACATTCACAAGACACTCATGTCTGCCGTCCCAGTGCTGAAAGCTGAGCTTGTGGCACACACAGAACCCCCTGTGCTATCGTTCTACTAGTGGAGGGGATGGAGTGGAGATGCTGTGTATGGTGGTACAGCCCTACCATCTGAGGGTGCTGCTGGGTGCTGCAGGGAGTCCCTTGGGAGCCGAGCCATGTGCTGGAGCCAGCTGCAGAGGTGGCAAGCCAAGCTTAGATCACCTGTGGTGGTCTTGCACCAAGCAGAGGGGCTGTGTTTGATAAATGGGTTTCGGGAGTCTAGCCTTTCCCACAAAGGATTCACTTGTTCTCCCCCTCAGGGTGCCTCAGAGAAGGACATCGTGTATTCGGGACTGGCCTACACCATGGAGCAGTCAGCCAAGGTACCTCCACGGGCTCCTGGCCTCGCCCATCCCTGCTGTCAGGCCCCTCGCCTCGCTGCAGAGGCTCTGTGCTGTATTTGAGGGGTATCTGAGGTCAGCACGAGGCCTGGGTTCATCTTCCCAGTGGTGGCTATGTCCACCCTTTGAGTAAAGCCTCATGCTCAGCAGTGTCCCTTGTTGCTGTTGGGTCCCTGTCCCTCTCTCCGTCCCCCTGAACCTGTGTTCCCCATTTCCAGGGTTGCTTAGATGAGCCAGTGGGTGCAGGGTGGTGCCGGCACTGCTGGGTGGGGGGGTCTCATGCCACCCCTCAGGGAATTGGCTGCGTGCCGTGCTCGGCAGCGAGTGGTGTGCGTGAAGCTCACCCATGGGCGCAGGGTCTGTCCCCAGGGGAGTGCTGTGGGGCAGCAGTAGGAAAGCATCTCCAGACCCGCTCGTAGATGGCTCCAGGTCTTACAGAACAGCCCGCTTGGTCGTTTGGTGTGGAGGTGACCTCTTCCCCTTCGGGTGCTCCCGGGGCCTGGCCTGATGCTTGCACGCGTAGCACTGCCTGCACCCTCCTCTGCGTCCTCTGCCCACCCCTCGCCCCCAGACCCTCCCAGCATACACCGGCCTCACAGCTCTCCTCTCTCTCTAGCAAATTATGACCATGGCTGCAAGGTACAACCTGGGCCTGGACCAGAGAACCGCTGCCTACCTGTGCGCTCTGGAGAAGGTGTTCACCGTGTACAATGAGGCCGGCTTCACCTACTGACACAGCACCCGGCAGGGCTGCCCCGGGCATCACTGCCAGCCGCACGGTGAGGGTCACAGTCCTGCTGCGCAGGGGGTGCCCAGGACACCGCGTGCTGCACAGAGGGTGCGCCCTGTTCTCTATAAATGGTTGGTTTGAGCACATTCTCTCCCTGCTGTCTGGCTCTCAGTTCTCCTGGGCAGGGGGCTGTCTTCCCCCACGCTGCCTCAGCCCCTTTACAGCCTCCTGGGCACTGGAGGAAGCCGTGCTGATGCTGGTTTGGGTCTGCTTGCCCATGGCTGGCAGAATTGGACAAGGGAAGGAAAAAATGCAATTAGCTCTAGGGGAGGGGACAGCCCACGGCACAACCAGACCTAGGAAAAGCTGTCTCAGTCCATTTAATACCGCACGGTAGGTGCTGCAAGCACTGCTGCAACTGGCGCAGACACGGGGAGCAGAGCCAGGGCAGGGATTTGCAGGCATCAGCAAACCTGTTGTGTGTCCGTGCTGACTGCTGCAGCTTCACTCTGCTGGCAAAGCTGGCGAGCCACCACGGGTAGGGGATTTAATCTGATATTCATGGTGGGGAGACTCAGCCCAACCTCTCACGCCGGCCTGTGCTGCAGTCAAGGGGCTGGAGGCTGGCTGGGGACTCAGGCTGGGCTGGTGGCCCTGCCCTGGGGGAGCTGAAGGCTCAAGGACTGCGCTCGGGTGGGCACAGGACCCCCTGCTGTGGTGGACGTCAGTTAGTGGTGTGTGGTAGTCACCTGCCCTTGAGGTAGTCACACTGCAGCTGAGCAAGCTGCGGGTGCCAGCCATGTCCCCGGCCCCCTGAGGGGACCACGGTCATGTAGGAAGGTGGGGACAGCAGAGGAGAGGCTCCCCTTTGCTCTGCGCTTCTAGCACAAGATCAGGGTGCGTCCCTAGGAGGTACCTTACAAACAGCAGCACATCCTGCTGCAGGGAGGACGGGGGGAAGCCTGCACCCAGCACCTGAACCCCCTCTGCTAGCACAGCCTGGGAGGGAACCGGTGCTCCTGGGAGGGAACCAGTGCTTGAGCCCAGGACTGTGTCTAGCCTCATCCTGGCTTGGGGTCCTCAGCCCCAAAAGGCCGCCTGCATTCACCTGTAGATGCAAAGCACTGCAGCCAGCACACAGGCAGGTGGCACGGGGACACTGCCTGCGCCCCCAGGCCTCAGCCAGAGTGTGGCTGGAGGCCCAGGGCACGGTGAGCTGCTGCTGACGCAGCAGCGAGCAGACAGGAAGGCATCTTGTCCTCACGAGGACCCGGTCCTGCCCACTCCCCAAGCTGGAAGGGGTCAGCCAGTCTGCCCCAGCCCCTCATTCCTCTTCCCAAAACTACCCCTGCCACCAAAGCACAGGGCCACCCCTCTCCCCAGGGAACCCACAACCAGGACCAGGAAGCTACAGACAAGAGTTGGCTTTATTCACGGACACGGGGGCAGCTGTGTCACTGGCAGCTGCCCTCGTATTGCACATCCAGCGATGGGGGTGGGGGGATATCCATGCCACGTCACAACACAGCGTCGGCACTATGGGACCTCGAGGGGGGCGCGGGCACCGTCACCACCCAGCAGGCTGGGGAGTGGCTTGGGTGCCAAGGGTTCACAAAGGCAAAAGACCCGTCCACCCATAGATAGAGAGATATATATAAAAAAAATAGTTCCACAATGACCAGAGCAGAACCACAAGGACACGCGTGCAAGCTAAATGTACAGCAGCCCGCGAGCAGGTAAACATGCTTTGTACAGACACAGACACACCAGGACGCAGCCGGGGTTTATGGCGCTGGGAGGGATACAGAGCGATAAACCCGGGCTTCACGGACGCACACACACACGCACGCACACCAGCCCCTGCGGGCGATGCCCACGGCTCGGGCACACGCCAGGGCTTGGGGGCTTGGACACGGCGGGTTTTTCTCACTGCTAGACATGGTACGGAGACATGGACACAGTCCCTTGGAACGGAACTGGAGGAAGAACTCGTGAGCGAACGGGGCAGGGACACCCCTGCTCCTCCCTGGCACGTGGGCACCGGCCGGGGCCGACTGGGGAGGAGCAGGGGGCTACCGGCGGTTCGTTGTGCTGCTGGTGGAAGAGGCGAGGACGGGGGTCCATTATGCCTCTGGCTCGTATTCCTGGTATTCCTCCTGTGGGGTGAGGAAAGAAAGAGTCGGTGAGAGAGCTCAGGTGGGGCACGGAGCCCCTGTCCCCCTCAGCCCCACGCCAGCCTGCCCACGAGGCTGCAGGGCTGCGTGCGTGGGGCACCTGGGAGCAGGCAGGCTCTGGGCTTTGCTCCGCACAGCGATGGCCACCAGCACGCTGAGCGCTGGCACCCCGTGCCCTCTGCGGTGCCCTGTGCCACCCCACCACCCTGTCCCCTCACCTGCGGGGGCTCCTCGTAGCTCTCCCCCTCTGGCTCCAGCAGCGGCTCGACCAGCGGCTCCTCAACAGCCTCCTGGGCCACCTCCTCCGGCTGGGGATGAACCGAGGGGTCAGTCCCATGCACACAGCCCCCCACGCAGCACCCACCCTCCCTGCCCCTGCCAGACCGGGGGGACCTGGCAGAGACCAGCAACGCACCCGGGATGCTGGGGGCTCCACATGGGGGGCCCAGCGGAGGGGGGCTGGCAAGGACACCCCGAGCACACACCAGTCCACCTAGCTGGGAGGTGACAGGCAGGAGTCCGTGGGAGCAGGGCCTGGGTGTGCGCATCCCTGCACCATTCCCAGCCCCGGCCCCAGGCAGGTGATGGGTGCTGGCACCGTGTGGGCCCTGGCGGGCTCCAGGCACTGGCGGGGCCGCAGGAGCATCCTGCATCCCTGGCAGGGGAGGGTAGGGCTGGGTAACCCCTCCCCGGGGCTGGCAGAGCAGCTGGCAGGAGAGAAAGGAGGGCGGCCGATCCCCCCGTGCAGCAGCGGTGGCGGCGGTGGCCTCATTTCTTCAGCTGATGCTATTTTGGGCTAAGCTGGAAGCCAACGGCTCATGGGGGAGGTGAGATGCGAACCCGCTGCCCCTCCCTGCCCCTCCACTGCCGCAGCTGTCAGGTCACCCCGCAG